>NC_142156.1:19313346-19463500 GCF_024610735.1 Ursus americanus | reverse complement strand
GAAACCAGTGAGTGAAGCTAATTTTAATAATATTTATTCAACCCAATACATCCAAAACATCGTTTTAACATGTAATCATGTAATCATTAGAAATATCATCAGAGAGATGGCTTATATTCTCATTTTGGAATTCAGTGTGTACTTAACAATTATAACTCATCTCCGAGTGCCTGGGGGGCTCAGTCGGTTGGGTGTCTGCCTTTGCTTCAGGTCATGATCCTAAGGTCCTGGGATGGAGCCCCGAGTCAGGCTCCCTGCTTAGTGGAGAGCCTGCTTCTCCCTCTCGCTCTGTCTGCCACTCCCCCTGCTTGTGTGCTCTCTCACTCTCTCTCTCTCTGTCAAATAAATAATTAAATCTTGAAAGAAAAACAATGATAACTCATCTCAATCAGGACTGGCCACATTTCAACCACTTGCTACTCACTAGTGGCTACTAGGTTAACGCAGGTGTAGGCATTAGTTGTTTCTGGGAACAACAGTGGAATTGTGGACCTCTCACTTTTAAGTATATCTACCCCAGTAACATTTAAAATTTTTTCACAATGAGCATATATTCATGTGTTTCTTGTGTTAGTTGGGTCGTCCTGTTAACAGTGGTTCAGACCAAGTTAGGAGCACAAAGACGGTTAGTGGAGATACAGCTGCGAGTCACAGAGAAGGAGGAAGCAGCGCTGGGCAGAGAAAGCCTTCAGACCAGGATGCAGGTTTGGTGTCTAAGAAAGGAAAGGAAAGAAACAGGAAGCAAGAGCCTCAGACTGCAGCATAAACTTGACCCCTGGGGTGGGTTGTCCCAGAGCAGATTGCCCATTCGAGTTGTCTCATGTTGGACATAAATGTCATGGTCCTAGTCTCCCCACCGTGCTCAGTCATCGGCAGAGAGCCCATGGGAAGTGTCCCGGCGTGAATGCTGTGCAGAACCCAAAGGAGCCGCAGTTGGAGGCTGGCCGCAAACAGCAACCCTCCCCCTGGCCAGCAAGTTCTGTCCTTTTTTGTTGTTGTTGTTAATTGTGGTCAAACAAACAAAACATAAAATTTACCATTTAAATTCTAATTACCATCTAATTTCTAAGTGTACAGTTCTGTGCTGTGAAGTATGTTCATATTGTTGTACAACCAACCACCGGAACTTTTTTATCTTGCAAAACTGAAACTCTGTCTCCATTACATGAAACCTCCCAATCCCCTACCCCTGGTAACCACTAAGTCTTGCTTTCTGTTTCTATGAGTTTGACTATGCCAGGCACCTCTATGAGTGGAATCATAGAGCATTTGTCTTTTGCGGTTGGCTTAGCCTCATGTTCTCAAGTTCATGCATGTTGTAGCAATTGTCAGAAAGTCATTCCACTGTATGGGTAGACCGATTTTTGCTTATCCATTCATCTGCTGATGGAACATTTGAGTTGCTTCCATCTTTTGGCTAAAAGGCAATGATACTGCTATGAACATGGGTGTACAAATATCTCTTCCAGATCCTGCTTTCAATTCTTTTGCATATATACCCAAAAGTGGAATTGCTGGATCATATGGTTATTCTATTTTTAATTTTTTGAGGAGCTGCCATACTGTGTTCCACATCAGCTGCACCATTTTACATTTCCACCAGCAAAGCAGGAGGGCTCCAATTCTCCGCATCCTCTCCAACACTTGTTATTTTCTGGGTTTTGTTGTTGTTTTTGTTTTAATAATAGCCATCCCAATGGCTATGCAGGGTGTTACCTCCTTGTGGTTTGATTTGCACTTCTGTAATTAGTGATGTTGAGTATCTTTTTATTTGCTTCTTGGCCTCTTGAAGGGTCATCTGAAAGACATCTCCCTGATGGCCAGGTCTAGAGACAGCCAGCTCTGGAATAACATGGGTTTAAACTCTGTTGGTCCACCTGGATTTGTTTCGATTAGTACAGGACAGTCCTGTAAATGTATTGTCCTTATGATCTTCTTAATCACACTTTATTTTCTCTAGCTTACTTTATTGTAAGGATTCAGTATATAGTACATACAACATACAAAATATGTGTTAATTGACTGTTTATATTATTAGTGAGGCTTCCGGTCAACAGTAGGCTCTTAGTAGTTAAGTTCTGGGGGAGTCCAAAGTTATACGTGGATTTCTGACTATGCAGGGGATTGGTGTCCCGAACCCCCATGTTGTTCAAGGGTCGATTGTAATTAAAAATTAATAACAGACTACTTTACAAACCAAGCAGAAGACCTGGAGGGCAGCACGGACCACCGTACTTGAGATTTCTGTAGAAGTTGCACACTAATAGAATCTTACAGCAAACTTGCCTGGCACTGGGCTAGGCTCACTTCATTGTCTCAACAACTCTTTGAGGAGTGTAGTTTTACATTCCAGGGTGTAAGAGCTGGCCTGGAGGGTGGGGTGGAGGATTGTATTCCCTTCCACCAAAATTTCCTTTACTACTTCTTCACCCACTCTTCACCGTGAATAAGCATGTCGCCTAAGTTTACAAACAAAACAAAACGAAAAAAGTATGCTTTTATGCAAACAGATTCAAAACTAGTGACCTGGGTACCACCCTTCCTGCAACCAGACTGCTTTCTAAAGACCTTCAATTCCTTGAGATTAAGTCACTGAGCCAGGGTTGCAGGCATTGAAGCCAAACTGGAAAATCTCTAAAATCCTTGCTGTTACGGTACATGATTTAAGGGTAAGAAGACCAGAAAATAATGTGGAGAACACGAAGAAAGCCATGCTGAGTGTACCACTCGGGAAGTAAGTGGTGTCACAGGTATTCAGAAGGAGTGTAAGACTTACTCTGCTTGATGTATCAAAATAGTGATGGAGGAACAGAAGGCAAGCTGAGGACAAAGCACAAGCTGACACCGGCTACCTCCCCCCGACCCCCACTCCCAGGTGGGACATGTGTGACATTTCTCAGGCACTCCTGGCCGCCCTAAATCTAAGGGAAGGAAAAACAAATGGTTGACTAATAGAGATGACAGTCCTGCAAGACATGAGTCTCCCTCAATTTACAAAATGTCTTTGTGATTTACAAGAAGAAAAGCATTCTTATCAATAACCTAATTTCCAGAAGGAAACTCCCAACTGTCTTAATGTTACGCTTTACTAGAGGGGAAGAACAACCTTAACTTGACAATGGCAAGACTTCCAATATCTTATAGGTGTCCTCTTTAGCATACAAAAATTCTCTTGAAAACCTCCCTTTTCCTTACCTCCTCTAACTCCAGAGTATATAATCCATTGCTCCTCACAATATTGGGGCAGCAGCTCTTTCTGCTCACGGGTCCTGTCCCCATGCCTTAATAAAATCACCTTTTTGCACCAAAGACATCTCAAGAATTCTTTCTTGGCCCTCGGCTCTGGAACTCACCTACGTACCAAAACTACATCAATAGGACCACAGATATTTGCTAATGGAACTTTCCCTTTTTTTTTTTTTAAGTTTTATTAACTTAACCTCTATACCCAACGTGCGGTCTGAACTCATGACCCTGAGATCAAGAGTTCCATGCTTTTCCAACTGAGCCAGCCAGGGGCTGCTAATGGAACTTTCCTATTGGTGGACATAAGCTTGCAAACATTTATAGCTGCTTTTTTATTAAGCGTGGCCCACCCACTACTTTTGTTTCCCACATCGCTTTTTCCTTTGTTTAACCATAAGGCATAACGTTATGACCTTTCGCAGTCACTTTGGTTTCTACTCAAAGGTGGGGGTGGAGGGGTGCATACATGGTCTTAAATCTCAGAGGAAGAGTGTTTTTGAAATTCTTTTTAAAACTTTGTATTATGATATATCTTGTGACTTTAAAAAGTTTTGTTATAAACATATTCTACGTTGCTAATGCAGCTTTCCATATCTCATTCCCCAATAATAATACGAACTTGGGAAATTTCTTATATTTCATATTTAGGTGATAAAAGTAGCTTATAATAATAATAATAGCCCACATAGGGGCACCTGGGTGGCTCAGTCAGTTGAGCGTCCGACTCCTGATTTTAGCTCAGGTCATGATCTCGGGGTTATGAGATGGAGCCCCAGGTTGGGCTCCGTGCTCAGCATGGAGTCTGCTGGAGATTCTCTTTCTCCCTCTCCCTCTGCCCCTCCTCCCGCTTTCGCTAAATAAACAAACAAACAAATAAATAAATAAATACAATCTTTTAAAATAATAATAACAATATTAGCCAACATCTCTTGAGCACTTACTATGTGCAAGACACTGTTCTAAAGCACTTCACAACAATCTCATAAACTAGATTTTATCATTATCCCTGGTTTACAGATGGGAAAACTGAGCCCCAGAGTAAAGGCACAATTTACTTGCCTAACATCACACAGCTTGCAAGTGACAGAGTCAATCACAATTTGAACACTTGTGATCTGGTCTAGAACCTACCCCTTTGAACACTATGCTATCACTTATTGTTTTTTAAACTTGATCGTGCATTGGAATTACCTGGAGGGCAGGGCACCTGGGTGGCTCAGTCGGTTAAGCATCTGCCTTCAGCTCAGGTCATGATCTCGGGGTCTTGGGATGGAGCCCCAAGGACTCCCTAATCAGTGGGGTGTCTGCTTCTTCCTCGCCCTCTGCCCCTCCCCCTGCTTGTGCTCTCTCTTTCTTTCAAATAAATAAATAAAATCTTGAAGAAAAAAAAAGAACCCTGGAGGGCTGTGGAAACACAGATTGCTGGGGCCCACTCCCAAAGTCTCTGATTCAGTGGGTCAAGAATTTGCATTGCTAGGGGCGCCTGGGTGGCACAGCGGTTAAGCTTCTGCCTTCGGCTCAGGGCGTGATCCCGGCGTTCTGGGATTGAGCCCCACATCAGGCTCTTCCGCTATGAGCCTGCTTCTTCCTCTCCCACTCCCCCTGCTTGTGTTCCCTCTCTCGCTGGCTGTCTCTATCTCTGTCGAATAAATAAATAAAAATCTTTAAAAAAAAAAAAAAAAGAATTTGCATTGCTGGAAAGTTTCCAGGTGATCCCAATGCTGGTGGTCCCTTTAAGAACCTCTGTTGTAACTCTTAATTGTTTTCATAATTTCTCAATGGAGAGAGAAGGGTCATGATTAGCTACCAACAGATTGTTGAATTCTATGAGGGATCTAAGAGTTAAAGTTATTAACACTTTATTATAATAGCCAATAATAGACAACATCCATTGATGCTTAAGATGTGCTAGACCCTGGACGAGGCACTTCTCATGCATTATCTCATCTAACCTTCGCACCATTCTTGGGGAATACTTTTATTTTTCCCAGTTTACACTGAGGAAATGGGGATTCGGAGAGATTAGGGAACTTGATCAAACTTACATACCAGCAAATAGCAATTGTGAGGTTCAGGTCAAAGTCTGCTTAACTCCACAGCCCAGTTGACTACAACACTTCAGACTTGGCATGTGGTGGATGCTGTCTCTGTGGATTTGCCTATTCCGGACATCTCATATAAATGGAATCAAACAATAGGAGGTCTTTTGTGACTGGCTTGACTTAGCATAACTTCCCAGTAATGAGTTATGACGTCTGTGAAATGTTGTCTCTGAGAGAAGCTCATTAGAAGGTGTGCCAAAGGTTTTTAAGGGGGCTTGTTATGCAGGCACCTTCTGCCTAGTGCATACCAAAATTCCATACTCCTAGGAGGAAAGCCGGCAAACTATGTTGTTTGCATAAACAATTAAGGCACACTGAGCTACTCTTATCAGTTGGGGTGGTGGAACCCTCCCCAAACACAAATTCCCAGATCCTAGCCAAGGGCCAACCTTGGAAGCAGGATTTTCAAATGATAGCATTCCTGGGCCTGCCATGTTAACTGTTTTGTGCACAGATTTTGAAAGGGATTGTGCTGATCTGTAGATCAACTGGAAATGTAGGATGGAGAATATTGCCATCTTAACCATACTACTACAATTTATGATGTCTTTCCATTTATTTACATCTTAATTCCTCTCAGTGATATTTTGTAGTTTTCAGTGTGCAAGTCTTGTTCTTCTTTTGTTAAATTTATTTCTAAGTATTTTATACTTTTTGATGTCATTGTAAGTTGAATTAATTTCTTAATTTCATTTTCAGATTATTTCTTGCAAAGGCATATAAATGCAATTAGTGGGTTTTTTTTTAAAGATTTTATTTATCTGAGGAGCGCCTGGGTGGCTCAGTCGTTAAGCGTCTGCCTTCGGCTCAGGGTGTGATCCCAGGGTCCTGGGATCGAGCCCCGCATCGGGCTCCTCTGCTGGGGGCCTGCTTCTTCCTCTCCCACTCCCCCTGCATGTGTTCCCCCTCTCGCTGGCTGTCTTTCTCTCTGTCAAATAAATAAATAACATCTTTTTTTTTTAATATTTTATTTATTTGAGAGAGAAAGAGAAAGCACGAACGAGAGGAGGGGCAGAGGGAGAAGCAGACTCCCCGCTGATCAGGGAGCCCCATGCGGGGCTTGATGGGACCCGATCCCAAGACCCCGAGATCACAACCTGAGCCGAAGGCAGCCTCTTAACCAACTGAGCCACCCAGGCACCCCACAATTTGTTTTTGTATGTTGATCTTATATCCTGCAACCTTGAGCTGTTTATTAGCTCTGATAGCTGTGTGTGTGTGTGTGTGTGTGTGTGTGTGTGTGTGTGTGTGTGTGTTATCTTTAGCCTGTTAATATGATGGATTACATAGATTGTCTTTTCTGAACCAGCCTTGCATCCCTGGAATAAACCCTACTTGGTCATGATATATAATTTTTATGTAGTGCTAAATTCTGTTTACTAATATCTCGCTAAGGATTTTTTGTCTATTTTTACTTTGCCTATTTTTTTAATTAGGTTATTTAGGTTTTTTTTTATCATTGCATTGTAGGAGATACGTATATACCTCTCCGAATATATATATATATTCGTTCTGAATATTAACCCCTTATCAGATATGACTTGCAAATATATTCACTCATTCTGTAGGCTGCCTTTTCACTCTGTTAATTGTGGTCTTGGATGCACAAGTTTTAAATGTTGATGTAGTCCCGTTTTTCTGTTTTTTTCTTTTGTTGCCTGTGCTTTTGAAGAAATCATTGCTAAATCCAGTGACATAAAGCTTTCTCCCTATGTTTTCTTCTAAGAGTTGTATAGCTTTATGTTTTAGATCTATTTTGAGTTAATTTTTATATATGGTGTAAGGCAAGGGTCCACCTTCATACTTTTGCATGTGGGTATCCAATTTTTCTAACAACATTTGTTGAAAAGACTGCCCTTTCCCCAAAGAATGGTCTTGGCACCCTTGTTGAAAATTATTTGACCATATTTGCAAGGGTTTATTTCTGGGCACTCTATTCCTTCGTTCCTTTTTATGGTAGAATAATATTCCACTGTGTGGATATACCGTATTTTATTTATGGCAACCCTAACATTTTATCTCCTTTAATCACTGGGTGTAGTCACATCTGTGATTTATGGATTACTGAGCCCTTGCCCAGAAGCCTGGCTTTGATCATTAGAACATTGTACCCTCTGAAAATAGTGTCTATTTTGTTTGCTTGCTTTGTTTTTTGCTTGTTTTATCCTTGGCCACTCAACATTGGGCTGCTAGAACCTCGGTGTCGAGAACATCAGGTACATCTACCACAAAGAAAGCTAGCGATATATTCCTGGGAAAAAAGGACAAGCTCCATTGCTAAGTTTTCTGCCTATGACTATTACAAATTTCTAATCAAACCTAAAATAACTCGTTTTGCAATCCACACTGTTAATATTCTTACTAATACCCTATCCGTAGAATACTTCCTAATTTTCAAAGCAGAGAATGATTTTTGTCTTGTTTATTACTCCTTCCAACCCAACCCACGTGCCACGTGTGTCCCACACAAGTTTAACGTTTGTTGGAGGACAGAATGACGAATACCAGCTAACATTTTTTTTTAGTACTTCCTAAGTACTTCTGTCACACGCATCATCTCGTGACCTCATCTTAATATGTTCTTGCAGCAACATTACCACGTAGGTGCTTTATTCACTGAGCAGGAAACTGAGGGTTAGGTAACTTGCCAAGGCAGCTATGCTGAGTAAGGGGAGGAGCCCAGAAATCCGCAAAGGGCACAGCAGGGATTCTCCATTAAGATTCAGATGCCGCCGTCCCGGCGACAATGGGCCCGGGAGTTTTGTGCAACCCAGGTCTCTTGACTCCCACGCGCAGACACCAATAGCTGTCCTCTGTTTTGCCGCAAGCTTCTGAAATACCCCCCCCCCCCCCGCCCAGAGACCCGGATCTTCCTACACGTAGAATGCAAATTCTATGGCTGAAAAGCTTGAGCATAGGAAGGAAAAAGTTGTGTACTTTTCACCCTCTTCCCCAGACCTGTGGTGGAAACTCCGCCTCCGTCTCCATGGAAACCCGGCCGCGTTGGCGGCTGTCACCAGGGGCGGGGCTCAGGCGGCCGCCCCTCCCCCACCCGGTTTGCAACGCCTCCCAGCCCGGAGCAATCGCGGTCACCCCTTAACCTCTCCGTTCCTCTTCTCAGCTGTCCTCCCTTTCTGTTGTCTTCTCGTGCCCCAACCACATCCTGGGGGCCGCCTTCCTGCACGGTCCTCAGCGGGGCCGGTGCACCCCGCGTCCGGGCCTGGAAGCCCTGGAGCGCGGCCTTTCTGCCCCGGGCCCACCCCTCGGCTGCGCTGATTGGCCGCTCCTGGGCCATCCCCCCCCCCCCCCCGCTCCGGGCCCGCAGGGTCTCAACCCGGCGGAAAGTTTTCTGCGCCGGGAGGAAGTTGGTAGTTTGGAGATTCTGAGAAAGCAGCTTCTGTGGCTGCACGGGCCTGGGTGGCCATGGAGGAGCCCCCTTTGCGAGAGAAGGAGGAAGGAGAGGAGGAGGAAGAAGAGGAGGAAGGGGACGAGGCTGGGCCCGAGGGGGCTTTGGGCAAGAGCCCCTTCCAGCTGACAGCCGAGGACGTGTATGACATCTCCTACGTGATGGGCCGCGAGCTGATGGCCCTGGGCAGCGACCCCCGGGTGACACAGCTGCAGTTCAAGATCGTCCGCGTCCTGGAGATGCTGGAGACGCTGGTGAATGAGGGCAACCTGACGGTGGAGGAGCTGAGGATGGAGAGGGACAACCTCAGGAAGGAGGTGGAGGGGCTGCGGAAAGAGGGCTCGGTGGCCGGCCGGGAGGTGAGTGCTGGGGGCTGGGCCCTTCGGGAGCAGCCTGGGCTACGTAGGGGGAGAGCGCCCAGTGGCCCCGAGGCCGCTCTCCTCCCTGGAACGTCCGAGCCCCTGAAAACAACCACAGCGCCTACCCAGTTCCTCAGATTAGAAGCATCCTCCTAGTTAGATTTATCGAGCACTTACTAGGTGCTGGGCCCTGTGCTCAGTTTGTTCTGAATCAGGGGCTCGAGCCTTTTTGACCTGACCTAGCGCAGTGGCTCTCAAGCTTTAGCGTGCAGCGAAACCACCCGATGTGTCCGTGAAAGCACAGATTGCTGGGCCCTGGCCCCAGAGTTTCTGATTCAGCAGATCTGGGGTGGGGACCTGAGAACCTGCATTTGTGACAAGAGCCATCGCATTTTGAGAATCTTGACCTAGAAAAAGTAATACATTTTAAATGAGGGAAATCAGTACTGTGACTACCAAAAGACTCCTAAAAGAATGTTCTGAGCACCTTTATTGAGAATTGTGCCAAGCTGAAACAAGCACCAGAAGAATGGATTTTAAAATTGTGGTGTAATCCACAGTGGCATACTACACAGCAGTGAAAAAGAGCAGAGCACTGATACACACAACTGTGCCTGACTCTCACAGACGTCACACTAAGGGACAGGAACCAGGCACAGAAGAGCCCACTGTATATTTATGGGAAATTCAAGAACAGGCAAACTAATTTGTATTTATAGAAGACAGATTGATGGTAACCCCAGGGCGGGGGGAGTTCATAGGGAGCTCATCCGGATGTGATTACATGCGCGTATACCTATGTTAAAAATCATCAAGGGGCGCCTGTGTGGCTCAGTCCCTTAAACATCGGGCTCTTGGTTTTGGCTCAGGTCATGATCTGAGGGTCGTGGGATCCAGCCCCTGGTCCAGCTCTGCTCTCAGAGGGGCATCTGTTGGAGATTCTCTCCCTTTCCTTCTCCCTCTTCCTCTGCTCCTCCCCCTGCTCGCTCTCTCTCTCTCTCAAATAAATAAAATCTTTAAAACAAAAAACATCAAGGTAGGGGTGCCAGGCTGGCTCAGTCAGAGGAACGTGTGACTCTTGATCTGGGGGGAGGGTCATGAGTTCGAGCCCCACTCAGGAGGTAGAGATTACTTAAATAATTTTTTTTTTTTTAAATCATCAAGCTTGGGATGCCTGGGTGGCTCAGTCGGTTAAGCGTCTGCTTTCTGCTCAAGTCATGAGCCCGGAGTCCTGGGACTCCTTGCTCAGTGGAGAGCCTGCTTCTCCTTCTGCCTGCTGCTCCCCCTGCTTGTGCTCTCCCTCTCTCTCTCTCTGACAAATAAATTAATTAATTTTTTTTAAAAAGCGCAAGGAGGTGAAGAGATCTTTTTAAAAAAATCATCAAGCTATAAACTCAAGATTAGTGTATGTATGTTATATCTCCATTTTACAAAATTACCCATTTTATCACTTTTCAATATTGATGAAACAAAAGTTTTAAGAAACAATTTATCTTAACTCACCCTTATTAAATATGATGCACAGTCATACTTGCTTATTCTTTTTTTTAAGGTTGTATTTATTTGTCAGAGAGAGAATGTGAGCACACAAGTTGGGGGGCGGCAGGCAGAGGGAGAAGCAGGCTTCCCTCTGAGTAAGGAGCCCGATGTGGGACTTGATCCCAGGACCCTGGGATCATGACCCGAGCCAAAGGCAGACGCTTCATCAACTGAGCTACCCAGGAATCCCTTTACTTGCCTATTCTATTTTCATGAGTTTTTAAATTCTTGTTGCAATTGATTAAATCAATATGAATTACTAATGGATCTCTAGCCACACTTAAAAAAAAAAGCTGCTCTAAGTGGACTACCTCATTTAATCCTCTTAGTGTTAGTATATCCATTTTACAGAAATGAAGGCATAGAACAGTTACGTAATTTGCCAAAGGACTTACTGCAAGTAAGAGGTGAAGGCAAGATTTGAACTCAGAGATGCCAGTCTTAACCACCGCACACGGAATATACCACATTTGACCTTATTTGTTGGAATGATGTTTGATGAGTGATGGCACCGTGCTGGACCCTGGGGCCACAGAGGTAAATTAGACGAGGACGCTGCCCTCAGAGCTCCCGTCTAGTGGGAGAGTAAGACACCCACACCTCCAGAACTGAAGGAAAGATCACAAACTGAGAAGCGTGCCAAGAAAGGACAAGAGGAACAGGGTCGCTGACATTTGCAGGGAAAAAAGAGTGAAGGTTTCTGGTCACTTCCGTGGTACACTTATTTCAGCTACTCGTTCGTCCCAGTGACAACTGTACTTGTAGATACGGTTCTACTTCAGTGTCCATCATATGAGATAGTTGAGTATCGTGATTCATAGCCTGGCTTTTGAGACTCAGGAGAAGTTAAGTGACTTGCTCAGGATAGCTCGGCTCACGTTCTGAGCTCATCTCTGCCACCTCCAACCCCAGGAACGAGATATGGAGGGAGCCCCATCGCAGACCGAGAATAGTGTGCTCTGCACGGGCCCGGGTGATTTCCTGTGTGGGGCACAGCGGCCGGCTTTATCAGCCAGCAAATGAGACAGCATTTTCCTCCCAAACTGCAGTCTTAAGAACAGGGGTGGGGAAAAGGGCATAGAGAATGAATTTGCTTAGCGCCACTAGGGAGTTCATAAAAATACACCTTATTATTTTTTTCCGGTTTTTAAAATTTTTTAAATTATTTTTAATTGTGGTAAAGTACACATGAAATTTACCACCCTAAACATTTTTACATGCACACTTAAGTGTCATTAAGTACCTTCACATTGTTGTGCAACCGTCACCCACCATTCCTGCCCGAATTCTTTTCATCTTGCAAAACTGAAACTCTGTCCCCAGTAAACACTAGCTCCCTACTTCCCCTCTCCCTATCTACGTTCTATCTCTATGAACTTGCCTATTCCAGGCACTTCATATAAGTAGAATTGTATAGTATTTGTCCTTTTGTCACTGGCTTATTTCACTTAATGTCTTTAGGGTTCATTCATGTTGTGGCTTGTATCAGAATTTCTTTCCTTTTAGAGGCTGAATCATATTCCGTTGTGTGGCTAGATCACATTTTGGTTATCCGTTCACCCGTTGATGGACACCTGGGTTGCTTCCACCATTTGGCCAGTGTGGATGATGCTATGAACATGAAGTTATAATGCGGTTCCTGGGTGGCTCAAGTCAGTTGAGTATCCAGCTCTTGACTCAGGTCATGATCCCGGGTCCTGGCATTAAGGCCCACGTAGGGATCCCCACTCAGTGGGGAGTCTGCTTGGGGATTCTGTCTGTCTGTCTCTCTCTCTCCCTTTGCCCCTCCACCTGCTTGCACGCACACGCTCTCTTTCTCTCTCTCTCTCAATAAATAAATAAATAAATCTTAAAACAAACCAACAAACATGGAGACGCCTGGGTGGCTCAGTCAGTTAAGCATCTGCCTTCGGCTCAGGTCATGATCCCAGCGTCCTAGGATCTAGCCCCGCATCAGGCTCCCTGCTGAGCAGGGAGCCTGCTTCTCTCTCTGCCCTCCCCCCCCCCACTTGTGCACTCTCTCTCTCTCTGTCTGAAATATATAAATAAAATCTTAAAAAAACAAAACATAAATGTATCCATATCTTCTCAAGTCCCTGCTTTCAATGCTTTAGGGTATATAATTAGAAGTGAATTGGTAGATCATAGGATAATTCTATTTTTAATTTTTTTAAGGCTCTGCCATATGGTTTTCCATAGTGACTGCACCATTTTACATCCCCATCAGCAGTACCCAAGAATTCCAACTTTCCCACCTCCTTACCAACATTTGTTCTGTTCTGTTTGTTTACAGTAGCCACTCTAATGGGTGTGAGGTATTTGTTTCCTTTCTTTTTCAAGATTTTATTTATTTATTTATTTATTTATTTATTTATTTATTTATTTATTTATTTAGAGAGTGAGCATGAGTGGGTGGAGGGGCAGAAGGAGAAGGAGAATCCCAAGCAGACTCCATGCCGAGCACAGAGCCCATCCAGGGCTCCATCTCACGACCCTGAGATCATGACCCGAACCGAAACCAAGAGTTGGACGCCCAACTGACTGAGCCACTTAGGTGCCCCTTTCCTTACTTTTATTTATTTATTTTTTTTAAAGATTTTATTTATTTGACAAAGAGAGAGACAGCCAGCGAGAGAGGGAACACAAGCAGGGGGAGTGGGAGAGGGAGAAGCAGGCTCCCAGCAGAGGAGCCCGATGTGGGGCTCGATCCCAGAACGCCGGGATCACGCCCTGAGCCGAAGGCAGACGCTTAACCACTGTGCCACCCAGGCGCCCCCCTTTCCTTACTTTTAAAAAAAAAATTATTTTTTAAAAGATTTTTTATTTATTTGAGAGAGAGAGAGGGAGAGAGCATGAATGGGGGAGGGGCAGAGGGAGGCAGAGGGAGGTAGAAGCACAGGCAGAGAGAGAAGCAGACTCCCCACTGAGCAGGGAGCCCAGTGCAGGCCTCCATCCCAGGACCCTGGGATCATGACCGGAGCCGAAGGCAGACGCCCAACCAACTGAGGCACCCAGGTGCCCCTCTTTTTCAAAAAATTTAAGTTCCAAATTCAAAAGGTGCAAAAGCATTTGCCTTGAAAAATCTACCTGTCCCCTTCTCTCCACCCCCAGCCACCCACTTCCTCTCCCTGGAGAAATTTTAAATGATCAGTTTTTTGTGTATCCTTCCAGAGATACTTTATACAAACAGAGGCAGATATGAAAATATTTTTCCATTTTTTTACACAAATAGTATTACAGCATATACCCAGTTCTGCCTTTTGTGTATTTTCACTTAACATAGCATGAAAGTTAAATTTAATCAGGATATAAAGAGCTTCCTCATCTTTTAATGAGGAAAACTTCCATTGTATGGTGTTATCAGTTGTCCAGCTGAGGGTTCTTCACTTGAAGTTCTTGGATGCCCAAGGGGATTATTGATTCTAATCCGAGAGGTCTATGTCCTTTTGCATGGGAAAAAATTATATTTTCATTTTCATTAACTTCCACCTGAACTGTGTCACTTTCTTCAATTGTGAATGTAGACAACAAGCTATAGTAATATTAGCAATACCTGTGACAGTCACCAATGGAAAGCATAGATATTTTCATGTCTCATTACAGCGTAGTTCACATCTCAAAGTTTTGTTTTGGTTCAGTATTTCACTGGACCTGGTCTAGCTCACCGTATTTAATAAAGAAGCAGGTATATTAATTATAAATTTGTTTTTAGAAGATTTTGATGAGTGTATGTCACCTTAGTTGGTCTCCTTATAATTGTGTGCCTTTCATTTTATACATTTTAACACATTGTTTGGAGAAGGACCGTGTGGGCTTTACCTGGCTGCCAGAAGGGTCCGTGGCACAAAAAAGGTTAAGATTCTCTGCTGTAACCAGTCTCCTATCAAGAGATGTTTATGTTCCAATCATTTGCTCTTAGCACATGCCACATTGAAAAATCCTAACAAATGCCATTTGGCTCCTGAGGGAGAGTATCTAGAAGAAATGGACGCACTGGATCAAAGGGAAGGAGCATCTGAAATTTGGATGCTATGTAATGCCAGAGGCCAAGGGGACCCACTCCTCCAGCAATCGGCGCCGGCGCCTGCTTCCCCGCGGCCGCTACAACATGGGGAGTGTTAAACACACCGATCCTCGTCAGTCCCATAGGAGGAACGCGCTCACTATTACTGTCACCTCTTTATGCTATGCCTTGTTCTCTCCGTCACCTACAGAACATTCCGGTGTAGAATGTTCAAATTCAAATTTTAGTTTGAAAACTTTGCGAACCTATGGAAGAGTTGCAAGAAAAGCACAATGAACACCTGTATACCTTTCACCGGGATTCAGCTGTTGTCTTCAGTTTTGTGTGTGTGTGTGTAGTGTGTAGTATGTCTTAGAAGATATACACCAAAGTATTTATATACACGCACAAAACACATATGCCTGTATGTATATATGCATATACAAAAACAACATGTATGTGTATTACGTATTCACTCCTAGTTTCCCTCAACTATTTGAGCAGACATTATGTTAGTTGCAGGATTAGTAGAAGATGGGTCCTTTATCCTCAGTACTTCAGTGAGTATCTCACGAGACATACTATTGTGTAGCCACAAGTAAATGATCGAATTCAGAGGGAAAAGGTGATAGAACACAAAGACCTAATATACTACCCCTATTAAAAATTCACAATAATGTCCTTTACAGCATCTTTTCTCTGGAGCAGGACCCAGTCTGGGGTTACACAGTACCTTTGGTCGACACATCTCTTCAGTCGCCTTTAATCTGGAACAGTTCCTCAGCTTTCCTTGTCTTTCATGACCTTGACATTTTTGAAGATTATGTATCAGTAGTTTTGTAGAATGTCCTTCAATTTGGGTTTGTTCTGAGGTGTCGGGGTGGATTCAGGTGATAACATGTGTAGCAGGAATACGGCTGAAGGGATGCTGTGTCATAGTGCATTGTGTCTGGAGGCACTTGACTCAGTTTGTCATTATGCTGACGTCAGCTTGTATCACTTGGTGAATGTGGTGTCTGCAAGATTTCTGCACTGCGTAGGGGCCTTTATTCCCCTTTGAAATTCGTAAGCACTTGTGGGAAAATACTTTAAAACTGTGGAACATATTCTGTTCCCCAACAAGCTTTCACCCAAAAGTTTTAGATCCATTCATTAGTCTTCCCTGAATCAATTATTACAAAGTTGGTTAAAAATATATGATTTTTTTTTCTGGTAAAGATTTTATTTTTAGGGGCGCCTGGGTGGCACAGTCGTTAAGCGTTTGCCTTCAGCTCAGGGCATGATCCCGGCGTTCTGGGATCGAGCCCCACGTCAGGCTCCTCTGCTATGAGCCTGCTTCTTCCTCTCCCACTCCCCCTGCTTGTGTTCCCTCTCTCTCCCTGGCTGTCTCTCTGTCAATTAAATAAATAAAATCTTTAAAAAAAAAAAGATTTTATTTTTAAGTAATCTCTACATCCAGCATGAGGCTTGAACTCACAGCCCCAAGATCAAGAATCTCATGCTGTACCGACTGAGCCGGCCAGGCGCCCCAAAAGGATGATTGTTCCACTCTCTCATCTTCTACACTCATTAATTGGCCTTCTGCTATAAAGTACAGATTCCCCTCTTCCTTCCCTGTTTTAGTCAGAGTTCTCCAGAGAAACAGAACCAATAGGGGATATAGCCGTCGATATAATGAGAATAGTTATTTGAGGCATTGGCTAATGCAGGTATGGAGGCCGAGAAGTCTTACAGGCTTCAGTCTGGAGAACCAGGAAGTCCTGTGAACTGGGGAGGGCGGGAGGGGGTTGATCGTGTAAGTCCTGGTCTGGAATGAAAAGCCTAAGAACCAGGAGTGGCAAAGGCTGAGGGAAGGAGAGGGAGGATGTCCCACAACAACAGACGGAGCTCAGAATTTGTCCTCTCTCCACCTTTTGTTCCATTCAGGCCTCAGTGGGTTGGATGGTGCCCGCCCAGCCATCAGGGAGGGCCATCTGCTTTCCTCAGGGCATAAGTCCAAATGCTAATGTCTTCCAGAAACACCCCGAAATAATGTTTAACCAGTTATCTGGGCAATCCTTGCCCAGTCAAGTAGACATATAAAATTAACCATCACATCCGCACTGATTAACTAATTTAAATTTTTACATTTTAAGTATAAACTCCTGAATTCTCTTTTTATTGGAAGGGTTATTGTGTTACTATTCATTTTGGTACTCAAATTGTTCTCAGTCTGGCCAGTGAGAGCTCCTTCAGACTGTCATTTTTATATGTCTCTATCCCTTACACCAGGAAAGTTTCCATGTTCATCCTGTGATTTCCCCGTTCCAGCCCTGGAATCAGCCGTTCCCCAGGGAGCCCTCGTTCTTTCCTTGGAGAATGGTACTTAGAACTTCTGCTTTGCCCTTCACCAAGCACTTCCAGCGGGCAGTGTCTCATCTGACAGGGCTCCCGGGAGTAACAAAGCAGAATTTGCCTTTCTGGGGTGGACTGTCCATCCTCACGAGGGAAACCGGATAAGTGACCAACATCTTTTCTTGCAGGTAAACCTGGGACCGGACAAAATGGTGGTTGACCTGACAGATCCCAACCGACCACGCTTCACTCTCCAGGAGCTGAGGGACGTGCTCCAGGAGCGCAACAAGCTCAAGTCCCAGCTGCTGGTGGTGCAGGAGGAGCTGCAGTGCTATAAGAGGTGGGGCTCTGCTGCCCTGGGCGCTCCGGCACCGCAGAGCCACACCCCGCCTGCCGTTCCTTGACAGGCTATGTATCCGTTCCATGTTCGCTCAGCCAGTTTATTGGAGACCTACTCGATGTCAGGCACTATTCCTGGCACCGGGGTATAGCAGTGAACAAAACAGAGAAAGCCCATGCTAGTGTGGGGGGAAGACAGGCAATTGACAAGGAAGTCTGAGATGAACATGCAGGATAATAGTGGTAAGTGCTCTGAAGAATAAGGGCACCTGGGTGGCGCAGTCGGTTGGGCATCCGACTCCTGATTTTGGCTCAGATCATCATCTCAGGGTTGTGGAAGCGAGCCCCACGTCGGGCTCCTTGCTGGGTGTGATGCTTGCTTGAGATTCTTTCTCCCTCTCCCTCTGCCCCCTCCTCTTCCTCTCTCTCCCTCTCTAAACAAAACAAAACAAGGTAACATATGACAGCAAAGCGCTGGGGGGTGGGGGAGGGCCTGTTTTACACGGGCCAGTCAGCGAAGACCCTCTGAGATGAATGACAAGAAGCAGCCAACCATGTAAAGACTGGAAGGGCAAATGTGGAGCAAGAAGTGCTAAGACCCTGAGGTGGGAACCACTGTGGCCGATTTAAGAGATCCAACATGGTGGAAGTTGGAACCCAGGTAGAGGATGAGAGGTATGCCTTGTGAGCCCCAGGAAGGGGCTCTAATTTTGTTGTAAGTGTAATGAGAACTCATTGGAAAGTTTTAATCAAATGACAAGATCTGATTTACTGTTTTATTTATTTGTTTTTATTTTTTGTTTACTTATTTTTTTAAGGAGGTTCCATGCCCAATGTGGGGCTTGAACTCATGACCCTGAGATCATGAGTCAGAAGCTCTACCGACTGAGCCACCCAGGGTTTTAAAAGATCAAATGCAAGGGGCACCTGGCTGGCTCAGTCGATAGAGCATGCAAGTCTTGATCTCAGGGTCATGAGTTTAAGCCCCACATTGGGTGTGGAACCTACTTAAAAAAAATGGGGTGCCTGGGTGGTGTAGTTGGTTAGGCATTCGACTCTTGGTTTCGGCCCAGGTCTGATCTCAGAGTCCTGGAATTGAGCCCCAGTGTGGGGCTTCGCGCTCAGCAGGGATTCAGCTTCAGGATTTTCTCTCTCGCCTCCCCCCACCCCGCTCCTCCTCCTGCTCACTTGGCACGCTCACTTTCTCTCTCTCTCTTTCTCTCTCTCGCAAATAAATAAATAAATCTTGAAAATAAAATATTGACAGAACT
The DNA here is from genome assembly GCF_024610735.1 of Ursus americanus. Classification (NCBI taxonomy): domain Eukaryota; kingdom Metazoa; phylum Chordata; class Mammalia; order Carnivora; family Ursidae; genus Ursus; species Ursus americanus. The sequence goes on along the minus strand of NC_142156.1, from coordinate 19,444,901 downwards.
ATTTGATTATTTGCAAATATACTGAAGTATTTAGGAATAAGGGGATGAGAAGTCTCCTGCTTACTCAGGTGGTTCAGAAAGAAGATAGATGCATGGTTGGTTGGGTAGGTGGGTGGGTGGAAGGAGGGATAGATGGATAGGCAAGTAGGTAGGTAGATAGATACACAGAGAAACAATTTGGGGGGGGGACTCTGGGTAACAAGTATATGGGAATTCCTCATACCAATCTTACAATATTTCTGTAAATTTGAAATTATATAAAAATTAAAAGCTGAGGGGCGCCTGGGTGGCACAGCGGTTGAGCGTCTGCCTTCGGCTCAGGGCGTGATGCCGGCGTTGTGGGATCGAGCCCCACATCAGGCTCCTCCGCTATGAGCCTGCTTCTTCCTCTCCCACTCCCCCTGCTTGTGTTCCCTCTCTCGCTGGCTGTCTCTATCTCTGTCGAATAAATAAATAAAATCTTAAAAAAAAAAAATTAAAAGCTGAAAAAGATCACAATAGGGGCACCTGTCTGGCTTAGTCAGTGGAGCGTGCAACTCTTGATCTCAGGGTCATGAGTTCAAGCCCCATGTTGGGGGTAGAGATAACTGAAAAATAAAATCCTAAAAAAAAAAAAAAAATCATGGGGTGCCTGGGTGGCTTGATAGGTTAAGGGTCTACCTTCAGCTCAGTTCATGATCCCGAGGTCCTGGGATCGAGCCCCATATCAGGCTCCCTGCTCAGTGGGGAGTCTGCTTCTCCTTCTCCCTCTGCCTCTCCCCCTGCTTGTGCTCTCTTTGTCTCTGTCTCTCAAATGAATAAATAAAATCTTATAATTAATTAAAAATAATCACAATAACGTGTAGGCAAAAGGTTGTAGGACAAGCAAGAGAGGAAGTAAGCTGTTGGCCTGTCGGGTTTGGACTTTGCTGTATACATCTGCCTCCTGTTTCCCAAAATGTTTTCTTTCATGTAAGTGCTTCTTGAAAAGGGGGCTCTGTGGTCGAATAATTATGGGAAACCGTTGAGTTAAACAAAGCAGATTCCCTTAGAGACAGAAAGAAAGCCCAAGAGCATAAAAATGCAGTGCCGGCTTTTATTTATCAACGCGTACTACACGCCAGGCACTCTGCTAAGTGTATGCCAGGCATCATTTCAGGTAGTGCTCGCAGCAAGGTGAGCTAAGGTAATGTTATCTCCAGGGTGTTCTAAGGTTCACGCAGGTCAGGTACCTGCTTGAAGTCCCTTAGCTGGTGGTGACAATGGTGAGACGTGACCTCAGGCAACCTGATAGCAGAGCCTGTGCTTTTAGTTATCCTGCCACATTTGGACTCTGAAAGTTTAGAAGTAAGAAATACGCTGACTCAGGGGCACCTGGAGGGCTCAGTCGGTCAAGCATCTGCCTTTAGCTCAGGTCATGATCCTGGGATCCTGGGATTGAGCCCCAGATCCTGGGATTGAGCCCCAGGTCAGGCTCCCTGCTCAGCAGGGAGTCTGCTTCTCCCTCTCCCTCTGCCCCTTCCCCCAACTCATGTTCTCTCTCTGTCTCTGTCTCTCAAATAAATAAATAAATAAAATCTTTTAAAAAAATAAATTCATTCAATGTAGAATCATTAAAGGAGCCACAGTACAGTAAAAATGTTCTAGCAAGCCAAATCCAAAAGGGCTGAGTTCTGCCAACAGGAATTTAATTGTCTTCCTTCTGCTGAGGATGGAACCATGTTAATGGAAGGACCTGTCTTCCTCTCATTTAATAAGTACTTCAGACACAGGTAGTTAAAAACAGGAACGGCTGAACTGCTGGGGCTTAAGCAGCTTGTTAGCGAATAGAGCGACACGCTTTATTTCCAGCTTTGAATTCCCAGAGAGCAGCAGGTACCAGACTTCCCATCTGGTACAGGCCAATTGATGGCAGGATTCTGTTTACGCACTTGGGTCCTGTATTCTAGAGAAACCAGCATGTCAGCTGAGGTATTCTCCTAGCAACTGCCTCAGTTTTGAGGTCCAATAAAATCTGATTGTTTTTCATTGAGGCAGATGTGGTAGGCTGCTTCCAAAGATGGATTTCTCCCATCCTGCATGCCTTCTGCACTGAGTCTTTTCCACCCCTCAAGAGGTAGAGTCTGTTTTCCTTCTCCTTGAGTCTGGGCAGCCCAGTGACTTGCTTGACTGATGGAGCATGGTGGAACCGATGCTGTTTGGCTTCTGAGGTTAGGGGAGGCCTGTTGCAGCTTCTGTTCTTCTCTTCGTGGAATTTTTTGTCCTTGAGGAATGCTTGAGTCCACAGTCCTGTGAGGAAGCTCAAGGGAGTACCATGGAGAAGTCACACAAAGAACAGAGGTGCCCCAGCTGACAGCCCCAGCTGGCCCAGCCCCCAGGTGACCCGCCAAGCCAGCCATAAGAAATGGAGCCATCGTGAGAAATCATAAATCTTCATTGTTTTAAATCATTATGGTTTAGGGTGTTATGTAACAATAGATCATGGAAAAGGGGGTTATCAATAGTAAATTAATGATGTATTAATACTATAACAAATATGTAAATGATAATATTAAATAATAAGAGCTCATTCCTTGCAAAGGAGAGAGAAGGATGAATCCCACTCTCTTGCACTCATGTGTCAAGAGGTGTGTTAGTCTGCCGGGCCGCCAAAACAAAATACCATAGAATGGGTGATTCAAACAATAGACATTTTTTTCTCACAATTCTGGAGGCTAGAAGTCCAAGATCAGGGTGCCAGCGTGGTTAGTTCTAACTCTTCCTGGCTTCTTCACACGGTAGAGAGAGGAAGCCCTCAGACGTTTCCTCTTCCAAGGGCTCTAATCCAACCATGGGAGCCCCACCTTCTTGACCTCATCTAAACTTAATTGTCTCCCAAAGGCCCCATCTCTAAATACCATTACACTGGGGCTTAGGGCTTCAACATATGAATTCTGGGGGACACAATCCAATCTGCAGGAAGGGGAAAACACCATAGGTATAAATTAACCAGCAGGTGCCACAGCAAAATACCTAAGTGGAGATAACAAGCAATGTATGAAGCATTTCATACATTGAAACATTGCATTGTGGTCAGACTACTTTTGGTTGCAAGTGACAGAAATCCAATTTAAACTAGCTTAAGTACAAAAGGGAATTTATTAACCCACATAGCTGGGAAGGATCTTGGGACTGCTTTCAGAAATAAAGAAAAAATTGCAGTTAAGGCCTCAGGCTTGGAGGAGCCAGAGACTTGGTGCCTCTTTCTTTCCTCCTTGCTTCTCTTTGTCGGCCTCATTGTCTTGTGTTGTAGACACACCTCCTAGGAATCTTAGGAAACATGGCTGCTGGCAATCCCAGCTGAACACATGAGAGAGAACAGCTTTCTTCCAGCTTCTGTACATCAAGTCCAGGGAAATACTCTGGTCCTCTTTAAGTCAACTAACTTCAATATCTTACCAATCAATATCAATTTAACTCTTATCACCATCTGACTTACTGTATCTTTTATTTTACTTAATTTATTTTTTTTTAAGATTTTATTTACCTATTGGAGAGAGAGCGAGCTAGAGAGCATAAGTGGTGGGGAGGGGCAGAGGGAGAGGCAGAAGCAAGCTCCTCACTCAGCAGGGAGCCCAAGGTGGGGCTTGATCTCAGGACCCCGAGATCATGACCTGAGCCGAAGGCAGACGCTTCACCTACTGAGCCACCCAGGCGCCCCCAATTTATTTGTTTATTTACTGCTTCTTTCCCCAATGGAAAAACATAAATTACATGATGGAAGATAATTTTGTCTGTTTTGTTCACTGCCATAGTGTCAGGTGCTATGTATTGTCTCGGTCACTCAATCCTGGGAGGCAGCTACTCCTCTTGTCCTCATTGTTTTTTAAAGATTTTATTTATGTATTTGTCAGAGAGAGCACAAGCACGGGGAGCAGCAGGCAGAGGGAGACACAGGCTCCCCGCCGAGCTGGGAGCCTGACATGGGGCTTGATCACAGGACCCTAGGATCATGACCTGAGCTGAAGGCAGCCGCTTCACTGACTGAGCCACCCGGGCATCCCTCTTACTATCCTCCTTTTACTGATTAGAAAATTAAGGCTTAAGTTGGAGAATTGATATGTGGTCCTATTCCTAGAAAGTGGAGAAGCTTGAAGTACAAGCCAATGCAGTTAGACAAGAGAAAGAAAGAAGAGGTATCAACATTGGAAAGGTGGGGGGAAGATTCTCCTTATTAGAAGCAGAATCTCTCTGACTCTAGCTTTCAATGATAATATTACTAATGTAATAATAATTATTATTAAGACCCTTCACTTTCAGAGCTGCACAGACAGAAGGTCTGCGATAAAACAACCCATTTATTTGTCCCCCTTTCATCAGTGGTCTGATTCCACCAAGAGAAGGCCCAGGAGGAAGAAGAGAAAAAGACACCCTTGTTGCCAGGACCAGCAAGGCCAGCAGTAACAAGGAGGAGAAGACAATCATAAGGAAGCTGTAAGTCACTTGCTGCCTATTGCCACTAAATCATTGCTGAAGGAAGGAGTGGAGGCCCGAGGAGGCTGGCCAGCTACCCAGGGTGGGGACGTCCTGGTTGGTGCGGCTAACAGCTGATAGGAAAATTCGGGGCTGGGCAGTCAGGAGATCTGTTAGGCAGTAGTCTAAGCACTTGACATATATTAATTCATTGACTCTTCACGATGACCCTGTGAGGTAGGAGCTGCCATCAACTCCATTCTACAGGTGGATACTGAGAGGCAAAGTAATTTGCCTGAGGTCGCCCAGATAGTAAATAGTAAAGTCAGGATTTGAACCCAAGGAGGTCCAGATTCTACACTACTCTCTCCTATGATAGAATACTACTACTACAACAAGAAAAACAACAATAATTATTAGAGTTTAAGGGGGATTCATGGGGTACCTGGCTGGCTCAGTTGGAGGAACATGTGACTCTTGATCTTGGGGTCATGTGTGGAAGGGCAGGGGTGGCTGATTCATTATCTCTCTTATCTTCAACTTTTTTTTTTTAAGATTTTATTTATTTGAGAGAGAGAGAGAGAAAGAGCACAAGCAGGGAGAAGGGCAGAGGGAGAAGCAAACTACCTGCTGAGCGGGGAGCCCAAAGCGGGGCTCGATCCCAGGGCCCTGGAATCATGACCCGAGCTAAAGGCAGATGCTTAACTGACTGAGGGACTGAGCCCCTCTTACTTCCAACTTTAGAGGACCCTGTGTCTCCCATCGTTGGGACACATAACATGATTTCCTTTGAATACTCCCATAGTGTTTATGCTCCCTCGTTAATCCCTCATTTCTTCGGTGCTGGGGCTCAAACCATAGAATGTGGGGTACTTGTTTAAAATCAGATTCTCAGAAGTCAAGTCTAGGATGAAGCCTAGAAATCTGTATTTCTGATGAATTCCCCAGGCAACTCTGATGTGGAGAACCCTCGGATCACACTTTGAAAGGTGCCAGGGATAGAGAAGCACCCCAGCATGGCAGCTGGGCTGAGGGAGCTATGAGGGGGGGTCAGCAGAGGGACACAGCAGCCAGTAAGACCAGGCCTGGTGGGGAGGCCACCAGGGCATCAATACGCCCCCCTCCCCACCTTCCCAGCTCCTGCCGGGGCTTCCCATTGGCTGAGCGCAGCCTGAAGCTGGACAACAGGGGAAGAAGGTTGTTGCTGCCATGCACAGAGATTGGCCTCCTGGAGCAGAGAAGGGATGAGATGAATCTGAGGGGCAAGCAGCCCACAGAGTATGCACATACATAGTTTAGTTAAGTATTACCAGACTTTCTGGAATGCCTGCATGAAAACTGCTTTGTCAGACAAGATCACCTGAAACCAAAATAATTCATCCCTTCAACACATGTTTACTGGGGGCCTGCCATGTGCCAGGCGTTGTTTTAGGTCCTGGGGATGCAGTGGACAAGACAGAGCCCCTGCCTTCATGCTGCTTCCGTTCCAGCAGGGGAGTCAGAGTGAGCCGGTAAGGAAGTGTATTGACAGGACCATTTCAGATATCCATTAAATAGGCTGCTGAGAGCAAAGTTGACGGGGAGGCGACTTCAGATTTGGGGAGTCCTGGAAGGCTTCTTCTATAAGGAGGTGACATTCAGGCTGGGTCCTGAAAGACCATAAAGACATGAGGGAAGAGCATTTCTGGCAGAGGGAACAGCAGGTATAAAGGCCTGAGGCGGGAGAGAAGCACGGAGAATGGAGTGAGGCCCGAGGTCAGTCAGGGCAGGGGGCAGGGGTTCCCAGTGAGGACCTTGAGGTTCACGGTGAGCACTTTGGGAAGACATTGGAGGGTTTTAAGCTGGAGAGTGACATGACTAGTATTTACGTGGAAAAACTCACCCTGGCTGCTTTGTGGAGAAGGTGTGGGGGGACCGACTCAAAGCAGGGCCTGGGGAAGTGTTTCTTTCCTAAGGAAGGTTCTCCTGAGTTAAGGAGATGAAGGAAAGAGCATCTCCAAGCCACACCGGCTGTCACCTCTGAAGAGATTTGTTAGCACTTCTATTGGCTGAGCAGGAGATGTAAACTCCTGGTGTCTTTGTGCCTCTCGGAGGAGAGTTCTTCGGGCCCCTTAGAGTTTGAGTCTGATATGGCAAAAATAAATGTTTGTTCTGTGCATGAGACAGCCTAAGGTCATGTGTCTAATGAGCATGGGGCCACAATTTCATGGTCAGACAAGCTCATTAAGCTAATCGAATGAATGAATGAATGAATGAATGAATGAATGGCTTTCTGAAGAAGTAGGTCATGCTAAGAAGGACTTTGGCCTTTATCCTGAGGCGGTGGGAAGCCACGGAGGGGTGTAAGCTGAGGAATGACTTAGTTCTATATAGTGACACGGTCGTTCTGGCTGCCGTGTGAGTGGATTGTAGGGGGTGGTGGGAAGGCTGTTGTGCTCATCATGGTGACTTGGACTGGGGGGGGGGAGTGGAGGAGATGAGGAGTGTTGGGATTAGGAACATATTTGGGGCATGATGACTAAAATATAGCAGATGGGGGGGAGGAGCTGAGAAAACTCCCGGGTTCCTGGCATGAATGACGAGGCGGGGGATGATGTCAATTCCTGAGACAGGGAGCTGGCGGGTGGGGGGGGCGGTATGTACAGGTTCAGGGGAGGATGGCTGAGCCCTAAGGCCCGTGTCCAAACACCAGTGCAGGGCCCGCCCCACCCACTGCGAGCAGAGCTGCTAACAGTGCTGGGGCGGTGGGTTGTCTTTGACAAGAAGCACCAGCCCATATTCCGGGTCACTGGCTTTCTACCCCAGCAGCCAACTCTGGGTCTTTCTCCTGGCTGCAACTAGCAGTGAGATCGAATGTTGTGATCAACCCCAGATAGCTTTCTTCCTTTTCAAAACTTTGCATATGAGGGGGAAAACACTGAACGTTTGGTATTCATGTCTTAGGGCATACCTAGGTTTTATCTAAGAATTTACATGCCAATCTTTATTCATTGCAAAGATCCGGTTTATAATTGTAGGTAACACGGATGCTTCCTCCACAATAAAACCTCCTGAAATTAAAAAACAAAAACGTTCGAACACCATTTTTCCACATAGCACAGTGCGTAGGTAGCTCCGGGTCCAACTCCTGGTTCTACAACTTCCTGTGTGACCTTGGGCCTGTTACTGAACCTTGCAGGACCTCAGGCTGCTAATCTATAAAATAGGGACATCAAGGGCACTTCCCTCATCGAGGTGTTTTGAGTGTAAAATGAGCTGATAGATGGAAAGCCCCTGAACAGTGCCTGCCCCCACTGAGCCCTGAGCAAATGTTCGAGTCAATGGCCTGCAAGAACCTCTCACGGATTCTGCAGGGTTCTGCACCCCTTGCTTTGTTCTGTCTGTGCCCTCTGACCCTCCTCTCTCTATATCCAGGTTCTCTTTCCGTTCAGGGAAGCAGATATAGATCGAAAGCCACGACCGAGACAGTGGTTCTCGGACTCAGGAAGGCAATGCGCCACGACTTCCAAACTCATCTCTCAGTGCCACGTGTACTCACTGTACTTGCTCATTTGTCTCCCCTGAAAGCCACCAAGGAGGAAGGAGGTGAGGCTCTCTCATTATCATTTTTTCCTGGGCCACAGAACTGGACACCCCTAAAGGCCTGGCCAGAGCCGGGGAAGCGGCACAAAGGAATCAAGAAAACAGAAGGAAAGCAAAACAAGGCCCATTTCCTGCTTCACATCAGCCACCCGGAGGGGCCTCCAGTACGCAGATGTGCGTTCTGCTTGTCTGGTCTCACAGATGACCTGGGTCTTTACCAGCGAAATTCATGAGCCCAAAGGGAGAGGGGAGGAGAGAATGCAGGAAAAAATGGTATTGACATTCCAGTGATGATTTCACAGAGATTTAGTGAACATTTGATTTTACTAACATGACTTTCTTTACATGATTTTGTATTAAAGTGAAATGACTTTTATACTTTCTCTGAGTGTTTTAGAGTGGTCTCTTGAGTTATGCGACCTTGTATAAGGTGCTTTAACCTTTCAGAGTCTCGGTTCCCAAATCTGTCAACTGTACATATGTACGTATACGTATTTATATGGTGGTGTGTATGTAGTGCATATATATTTCAGCAACTCTAAGTGTCTCGCCAGTATTTTGTGTGTTGCTATGAGAGGAAAAAAATGCTGCAAATTATTATTTTTTTTAAAGATTTGATTTATTTGACAGAGAGAGAGCAAGCACAAGCAGGGGGAGCAGCAGAGGGAAAGGGAGAAGCAGGCTCCCCACCGAGCAGGGAGCCTGACATGGAGCTCAATCCCAGGACCCTGAGATCATGACCTGAGCCAAAGACAGTTGCTTAACCGAGTGAGCCAGCCAGGCACCCCTTATTATTATTTTTTAAAGATTTATTTATTTATTTGAGAGAGAGAGAGAGAGAGCATGCACAGGGGGAGGGGCAGAGGGAGAGAGACAGAATCTCAAGCAGACTTCCCACTGAGCATGGAGCCTGATGCAGGCCTCGATCCCATGACCCTGAGATCATGACCTGAGCCGCAATCAAGAGTCAGATGCTTAACTGACTGAGCCACCCAGGGGCTCCTATTATTATTTTTTTTGGCAAAAGTTCCCAACTAACCAAAGCATCTTTTTTTTTTTTTTTAAGATTTATTTAATTTAGAGAGGGGGAGAGAGAGAGAGAGCAAGCATGGTGGGGAGGGGCACAGCGAGATGGAGAGAGAAAATCTTAAGCAGATTCTGCACTGATTGTGGACCCTGATGCGGGGCTCAATCCCATGATCGGGTGATCACGACCTGAGCCGAAACCAAGAGTCAGATGCCCAACTGACTGCACCACGAGGTGCCCCCAATAACCAAAGCATCTTGAGAGAGAAGAACAAAGCTGGAGCCATTACAATCCTAGATTTCAAGATATACCATCAAGCTATAGTAATCAAAACAGTCTGGTACCGGCACAAAAACAGACACACAGATCAACAGAACAGAAGAGAGAGCCCAGAAATAAACCCACACTTCTATGGTTAATTGATCTACAACAAAGGAGGCAAGAATAGACAACGGGAAAAAGACAGTCTTTTCAACAAACGGTGCTAGAAAAACGGGACAAATTATAACGTCAAGATGCTATTGATTTTAAGACTCATCCTGATTTCAAAGATGTTAAAATGAGGGGGGGATGTATTTAGGATTCAATGAAATACAGTCCATAGGGAACAGATGGCTGAGCTTTGCAAAGAAACTGATGGGCCTGCTGACACATCCTGTGAGCCGGCCGTGCTAGTGACTGACCTTGGCTTACGGAATGTTCTGCCTGCTGCACGGATTACCTCCTTTATTCCTGGAACAACTCAGGGAGGTGGGGACCAGCACTAACCTGCCAGTTTACAGATTCGGAAAGTGAAACTCTAAAAGATGAAAGTAGCCTACACGAGGTCACAGAGCTAGGAAGTGGTTGCCCAAGATGCACGTGTGGCCCGATTCTAAGGCCTGGGCTCCTCCCCTGCAACGTGCCACGTGCCCCTCTTCTCCAAAGAGCACTAATGTTAATAATGCGTGTCTTGCCTGCACCACTTGGAGGACCTTCTGCCTACTGCCTCAGTGTACCTCTGCGGGATGGGGACATCATTCCCATGGAACACCCAAGGGGACAGCACAGCGGAGCTGAGGGATTCGTCCAGGGTCCGAGCTCCAAAGTGGTAGAAGTCGGACCTGAACGCACAGGTAAACTCCACAATCCAGGCTTCACCCACTCTGCCTCCCGAGAAACACTGGCCCCGCTGAGGCCGGTCCCGAATGCCATCTTGGCAGAGCCTTCGATTAGGGGCTCCTGATTTCTGACCCCAGATGACACTGCCATCCTCACAGGGTGCTCCCGTCTTCACAGGGGGAGGGAGGAGAAAGGTTTCTGCACCCTGGAGGTGAGAGCCAGCTGGGAAAACGGATCTATGCACCCTTGCACCCTGCCTTCAGAACCCCCACGCAGAGGCTGGACAGAGCGCACACGGGGGCAGCGAGACCGGGGGGCGGGGGTACGCTGCAGAGCAGACTCAGCTCCTGAGAATGACAGGTAACATCCTAGAGTCCCAGCCATGGCAGCCCACCTCCCCACACCTGAGCCATTCTAGCTTCAGTTTCCGTCTCCAGGCTGTAGGGCTGCCAGAAAGTCTAGAAGCAGACAGAAGATCATTGTGTGTTGCTGTCCATAAGCCATTTATACATATCACCTGCATTTCCAGACCTGGGGTCCCCCCTGTATAAACGCTCAGCTGCCTCCTTCTCCCTGGTGGAGATAGGTAAGGCAAGAAAACCCACTCAGAGAGAAATGTCACGTTAAAACAGCTCTGGTTCCTGTGTATCCTGGGGGAGACTAAAAAAAAAAATGACAATAAAGAATGCTCAGATTTTAGCAACTCTTGGTCAAATCAGACACTGGGGTGTGGGAGTTCCAGAAGGTAAGTGGCGGGAGCGTTTCTCCCAGAGCTGGGACCCGGTGTGACCATGGAAGACTGCGGGCTTCCTTTGCCAAACCCAGCACCCGGAGCAACTGGCTGAAATGTGGGTTTCCAAGCCAGGTTTCACAAGGCACAAGAAGTGGTAGCTGTACCAATCGTCTTTAAAAAATGAGTAAATAAATACAGCAACTAAATATCAGAGCCCAGAGGCTCTTAGCTGTCAGTCCCGGGGAACTTGTAAACAGTGAACGGTAGACACAACACAAAGTTCCTTCCCTCCCTTCCTCCCTCCCTTCTTCTTTCTCCTTCCTTCTCCTTCCTCCCTCCCTTCTTTTCTTTTTTTAATTTTTTTGAAGATCTTTATTTAATCGACAGAGAGAGAGCACGCACAAGCAGGGGGAGTGGCCGGCAGAGGCAGAGGGAGAAGCAGGCTCCCCGCCCAGCAGGGACCCCGATGCAGGGCTTGATCCCAGGACCCCAAGATCATGACTTGAGCCGAAGGCAGATGCCCAACTGACTGAGCCACCCAGGTGCCCCTCTTTTTTTTTTTTTTTAAAGATTTTATTTATTTGAGAGAGAAAGCACGAGCAGGGGGAGGGGGAGGGACAGAGGGAGACACAGACTCCCTGCTGGGGGGGGGGGGGGCGTGGGGCTTGATCCCTGGGCCTGAGATCATGACCTGAGCCAAAATCAAAAGTTGGACACTTAACCAGACACTTAACCGACTGAGTCACCCAGGCGCCCCGAAACAAAGGCAAGTTTCAATCCTAACAGCAAACATGGATGCCGGAGGGGTAGCTAGGTGCAAGGCAGTGCTCCCCATGCTTTTCCTGTCCTAACTCGTGTAACATGGTCACCCGCACTCATGCACCAGCACTGCTCCATGTTGCGGAGGAGAGAAATGGCACCCAGAGCTGTCACCTGCCCAAGGTCACAGAGCTGGCTGTTCCAGGGCTGAGTGCACTTGGCCACCAGGCCACCCTGTTCCCTCTAAGGAGAACATGTATGCATCCACGACGGCTGAATCCTCAGGACACCCCTGCATGTCAGCGGGGCAGAGGCTGTGCCCGGGTGATGGTCAAGCTTCGGAAAAGGAAAGGGTTTTGTGCAAGGTGACAGGATGCCAAACACAGCTGGTGCTGGCGCCAGATCTCCTGCTTGTCAACCAAGGACTCTATCCACTGTCCCCATCCACCTGGAGTGTGGGCGGCTGGTGGGGGTGCGGTGGGTACAGAGATCTGGACTGGTAAGAGGGACTTCCCGCACAAGAGGGCACAGTTGATGCCAGGTGTTCTAAGGGAGGATTCAACATGCATTAGCTTTTAATCTTCTCTGGCACCTATGACCCCCACTGTACAAATGAACACACTGTCCCCTAGGAGGACATTCACCAAAACACACACATACTGCTGTGTAACCCCCCCCCCTTTTTTTTTTAAAGATTTTAAGTAATCTCTGCACCCAACATGGGGCTTGAACCCACAACCCTGAGATCAAGAGTTGCATGCTCTACCAACTGAGCCAGCTGGGTACCCCTGCTCTGTAACCTTTTTGTAAAATAAAGCAAAAATCCAATCCTCTATCTCTACCTTATAAAAAACAGAAAGACACGCAGGTGGCCTCGCCTGGCAATAAATATTTTAATTTTTGTTTCATTTTTATGATGACAAATAATTTTCAAGTTATTTCCTTTTTTTTTTTTTTAAATACAAAGCTAAACCACAAACAGGTACAACCAAGACATTTTATCTCACATTTACACACTCTGTCGGATCCTCCTCCAATTCTCTGACCACTGACCAGGCAAATGTGGGGTGTGGGGGGGGAAGACTTTCTCAGGTAGCACCGTGGTGAGGCCGGGGGGGCATCAAGGTTGAGGACAGGCTCTCATACCTGTCTCCATTCACATTTACCTGGGACCAGGGGAGGCCGGGAGACCCCAGATCATGGATCTGGAGCCATGGCCCCCTGGACTGCAGGCTAACAGAGTGAGAATAGGTCCCCCTTCAGGAGGGAGGAGGAAGCTACCTACTCCTGCATCACAGTCAAGGTGAAAACTTTACCCTTGGCCTTGATCCCTGGGCTGCTGTGGGCCAGCCCACTACCCTGCGCAACAGCAGCTGGGGTGGGGGCCCTGCATTTCAGGGTCTGTGGGCTCCCCCTTCGGTTCATGGCTGCATCTTCAATTTTGCAGGAAGGACACCAGGTGGTCTGACAAACAGAAAGCCTGACAGCAGGTCTAGAACTTTCAACCCATTGGAATCGGGTCAGGGTGGGGGGGAGGGGGGTAATGGGTAAGTAATTTCTGGTCCCGCTACAAAACTTTTATTTTTGATTAGAATAGAGTACCATCTCAAATCTCTTCTACAAAAACAAAAACCAAAAAAAAAAAAAAAAAGAAGAGAAAAAGAAAGAAAAACGCAGCCACTTCACTCACTTCAAGACCTATATACATGTAAGTTGTTTTCTGTGGTTTTTTCTTTTTTTTTTTGTCTTTTTTAAATTTTTAAATTTTTATTATTTTTTTTTTTAAATAAATTCAGTGTTCACATTTCTATAAAGAATTAACCCAGTTTTGGGAAACCCTGCCCCGGCAGGGCGAGCAAGCAATGCTTTTCCCTGCCCACATCTACTCTGATTACCCGCCCTGATGCTTCGAGGTGCCCAGAAAAGCGGCAGCCTGTGGAAGAGTAAACCTAGGCTCGGCCCACGCCCGGGGGCCACTGGGTCAGTAAGCTTTCGAGAAAGCAGAGGGGAAGACTAGCTTACTGTGAAACCTTTTTAAAAAATATTCATACACTTCCATGTGCGCCTGTCCAGACGTCAGGAAAACAAGAGCTTGGGAACACCCCGCTGGGCCTCGGGAGGCCGCGTCCTCGGGGAGTGGCCTGCGCGTGGCCGGCGGGGGTGTGGGGAGGAGAGTCCTGGCTCTTCGCAGGAGGCGGGAGTCACCCAGCTTCCTAGTTCATGTTCGCTCTTTCTCTAAAACCTGTGCTGCATCTTTGACTGCATGCACGGGAAGCACGAACGTGTGACTTGTATGCAAAAAAGGTACAAAAACAACTAGAATATAAAAGTTTTGGTAATATAAGGCCATCTGTTCAAGTCCACCTTGGAAACCTGTAACAGATATTTAAATACTACAGTGAAAAGGCATCTTAATATACTTTTTAAAAACATCTGAAGTAATTTGCTAAGATTAAGTGTGTAAAAAAAAAAATCAATTCCCTTTGAGGGCACTTTGTCCATGGAAGAAGGGAGGGGCGGGGAGGACGGGGAGGTTAATGCTTCAGCCAGGGGTAGGCTTCGATGGAAGCCCGGCTGCGGTCCCCATAGTCATACAGGAGCTCCTCCCCGGCCTTGATGTCGCGGGAGGCGATGAGGATGAGGTGAGGCACGCCGTCGATGTCGTGCAGTTTGGTTTGGCAGTTCCCACATTTACTGTGATTGATCAGTCTTCCCAGGCGGTTTGTCTCTCTAGTTGCATCCACACTGGCGGGAGGGAGGGCAACAGAGGATTAAATTGATAAAGAGGCTTTTGATCCCAGTCACAGCCAGCTCTAGACTCTGGTGGGATGTCGATTTATAGCCACGTTTGGGGGAAAGCAATTTAAATCAAAAAAACATTTTTAAGAGCCCAGGGAGGCACTGGGTGAGATAGTCAAGGGGTGGGAGGAGACAGGAGTGCAAAGGCTCTTTGCGGGGGGGCCCATGAGGCAAGTGCATAATAAATAAATGAATAAAAACCAGCTCTGCTGGTGGTGGGGGGAGCTGTGTGTGGGGAGGCAGGGGGCGTCGGGAACTCTCCGTACCTTCTGCTCCATTTTGCTGGGAACATAAAACTGTTTGGAAAAAGACAGCCTAATAAAAAAAAACCCAATCAAGCGCACTGGCCATACGGGGAAAGGAGCAGTCAGTGATTTTTAGAGCTGCCCTGGCCGAGCGCCACCAGGGAGCGGCCTGGTGAGCCTCGGAGCGGGCTGTCACCGACTAGTCCTGCTTCTCATCTGGTCAGATGGCAGCCAGAACGGCTCTGATCCCAAATGTGAAAATGGCAAATGGGGGGAAAGCGGCTTCGTGGCTTTGAAAAAAACGTAGCAAGAACGAAACAGGAAGCAGGAGCAAGAGGAAGAAGCAGGGTGTTCCCGTGGCTCCCGGCCTGAGGCCTGTCCTCTCTGCCAGGGCGCGGGGAAGCCACCTGAAGTTCCAGCGGACTTACCAGTAGGTTTTGCTCAGATACTGAAAATAGTACATGTAGCAGCCCGTGGAAGGATCCTGTGCATACAGGGCCTCCCGCTTCTTGGCGTCGGTGATCTCGATGAGGTCCCCATGGTACTCGACCACAAACTCGCCCCGGGAGAACTGCTTGGTGGCGATCACACCCCTGCCCTTGCCGTCAATGAGGTCAATCTGTTGAGAGGTGAGGAGAAGCGTTGCTCCCTGACCTCACGCGTGGCCGGCTGCCTGGGCTCGCCCACCTTCTTTTCACAGCTTTGCTGAGGTATGCTCTAGATCCCGCTCCCTTTACGGACATGGCACAACGGTATTGTTAAACGTGTATGGTTGTGCAGCCATCCCCGCAATCGATCACCCCAAAAAGGCCCCTTGTGCCCTCTGCAAAGCACCATTACATCTGAGCCTCCTGAGAGATCTGCTGAGTGGGTGTTGCCCCATTTTGCAGACGAGAAAACAGAGGCTCGGAGAGACAGAACCACGTCCGAGGCCATGTGGCTGGAAAGTGGTAAAGACCGACTCATATCCACATACGTGGCCTCTTCTGGGGAGTAGTAGGACCCCGTGTTCCAAGTGTCTCCTTTTTTCTGCAATTTACCCTCCCATGCCTCTCCTCGCTCCATTTTAAGTGGGGTTGCAAGGTGACTGTTTGAGGGACCCAGACTTAAATTCGGGTCCTCCTAGATGGGTGGGTGGAACTGAGGCTTTTTTCTGACCCTGGAGTCCCAGCCCAGACCCACCTGGCGGCCACTGTAGGCTCCGCCCCTCTCATCCACCTAATGTGCTTGCAATGTCTGAGAAGAGGCGATTTCTTGGACCCTGTCATTTCCCAGGAAAACACAGTTTAGGAAAAATGTATCAGTTTGCCCAGGCCTCATGCTAAATGAAAGAAAGCTAGATACAACAGGCCATCTACTCTGTGACTGTGTTTGTATGAAATGTCCAGAACGGCAAATCTATAGGCACAGAGCCGGGGCTGGGGGAGTGCAGATGGCTACTGGGCGCAGTGTTTCCATCTGGGAGGATGAGAAAGTTCTGGAACTAGACTAGACAGGGATGATGGCTGTACAACGCCGTGAATGTACTTAATGACACTGAATTGTACGCTTTAAACGAATTAAAAAGGTACGTTTTATGTGTTATACATATGCTACTGCAATTTTAAAAAGTTTTCTCAGGACAACGTTTCCCATATAAAGGCCATTAATGTTTCCTTCCTGAAACGTTCCCTGAAGAGATTTAGTATCTGGCCCCTTGACAACCAGAGAGTCTGACTACTCGCAGTGGCCGTTACGGGGTTCTGGCAGCCCGCCGGCTGCTAGGAGCTGAGGAGCAGGGCCGGGGGGACGCTCCAGCCTCAGCCTCCGAGCAGTAGGCCCCGCTGCCCCTTACCTTCATTCCTTCTTCCTTCCCACTTTCAATCAACTCGTCTATTCTTTTCCTTTCTTCAGACTGGGTGGAGGGAAGAAAAACAAGAAGTACTTCAGCATTCTCTCCTGGGCCACTCTGGGCAGCCTGGAGCTCCCGCAGGGTCACTCACGGCTGGCCTCCGTGACATCAGTCCCCAAAGATGCCCACGTCCCCACTGCCCCATCTGTTTCTCACTGTCCGTCTGTTGTGGACAATGGGCCACCTGGGGCTCAAATGGACCAGGAGGGACACAGTGGTGGCCCGAATGCAGAACTGGGTTGGGGTCTACGTTCTATCTGGCACGTACAGTCTATTTCAAACTACCTACACTGCCGACATGTAAAAATCAGGACTCTGACTTCATACAACATCAGTTGGGGCAGACGAGATGCTGTGCCTTTCGAAGAGGCCAGTGTACACCACGTCCTTCCTGTCTGATGGCTCCTGTAGACACCCTGATTTAGGAACTTTGACCTGAGTCTCCATGAAGCCACTGCCACGGATGAGAATAGGGCCTCCCACCCCCAAGAGGCAGTACCACCCTGAGCAAAGAAGTTAGACAGGAGTGGACGCTCCTGGCCTCACCTGCCGCTTAGGGCCACCACCTTCCTCCCAGATCCAAGTCCCATGCTCCGTCCGTGCCCAGGACTGCAGGGAGGCACAGGAGGCACACAGACACCAAACAGAAGCCCAGGCCCTCCAGCGGCTGCCACAGCTGGGCACACAGGCAAGGCCTCCACCCGTCGCTGAGCACAGACCCCGCCGAGCCAGTGGCCACGGCCTGCAGCGCACATGGACTTTCCCGATCCCTCTCCACGTGGATGTACTGAACTCCTGTGGCCTCTGCGGGTTTACGGACACTGCGTAAGAGCCACACCAGATACCCCTGCATCCAGCCCACGTCCTGGCTCTTCCATGGCCACCTTCCAGCCACGCCATGGGCGCCTCCCCGGGCTCCTAGAGTCCGCTCCGACCACTCTCTTCACTCCGTTCCTCGCGCAGCAGCCAGAGGGGTTTTGTAAAAACGTACGTAAGGGGCGCCTGGGCGGCTCAGTCGGTTTGGCATCTGACTCTTGGTTTTGGCTCAGGTCATGATCTCCTGGGGTCACGGTATAGAGCCCCACCACTGGGCTCTGAGCTCTGCAGGGAGTCTGCTTGAGAGTCTCTCTCTCTTTTCCCTTCCCACCCCCCCCCACTCACTCTCATATAAATAAATCTTTAAAAAATAAAATATGAGGCGCCTAGGTGGCTCAGTCAGTTAAGCGTCTGCCTACGGCTCAGGTCATGACCCCAGGGTCCTGGGATCGAGTCCCGCGTCCCCTCTGCCTCTGTCCCTTCCCCAATAGTAATGGGTCAATCGATGTTGGTTCATTGTGACAAATGTACCAGGACAGTGTATGTAAGGTGTTAGTGATGGGGAAACTGAGTAAAGGGTGTATAGGAGTAGTCTGTACTATCTCTGCAACTCCTCTATGAATCTAAAATTATTCCAAAATAAAAAGCTTATTTAGAGAATAGCAAAAACTTGGGGCGCCTGGGGGGTGCAGTCTGCTGAGTGTCCAACTCCTGGTTTCGGCTCAGGTCATGATCTCACGAGATCGAGCCCTGCGTCCAGCTCTGCACTCAGTGGGAGTCTGCTTCAGACTCTCTCTCCCCCTCTCCCTTTGCCCCGCCCCCGCTCTCAAATGAATAAATAAATCTTAAAAAAAAAGAGAGAGAGAAGTAAAAGCTTTTCCATACCTTCCCCCTGCTACAGAGATAAAATCCTATGAGGTTCTGGAGGGTCCAGGCCCTGCCGCATCCGCCATCTTCACCCTTGCTTCCACATTCTGGCCACACTGGCTGACTCTCCTATAGGGCCAGGCTTGTTTCTGCCTCGGGGCCTTTGCACGTGCTCTTCACCCAGCCTGGAATACCCCTTCCGCAATCCATTCATCTGGCTTGTGTCCTCCCTTCCTTCCAAGCTCTGCTCAAAAGGCACCTCCTTGGTTGAAACCTTCGTGACTACCGTAGCTAACATAGCCTCAGCCACACCGTGCTTCCAAACCACTGTTTTATTAAATGTCAAAGGACTATCCAAAATGATCTTATTCTCTGGTTGTTTTTTTTAAGTTGTCGATCGCTCCCCACCTGAATATAAGCTCCTGAGGACTGGGGCCTGATCTTGTATGCCGTGGAATATCCTGGGCTACAACAGTGCCTGGCACATAGTAAGCCCTCAAAGCAATGGCATCAACACACACACATCACACACACAACCACCCTGCTGAGAAATTATTAGTGTGCGGAGGAGACCAGACCAGGGAGAAGTACAGTAAGCTCTGTAACCGGGAGTGACGGAGGGCTAGGCACCCGAGGACTTTCCTGCCATGACCGACTGAGACACAAGGAGCTGAGCTGGGGGGAGCTGGGACCGGGCTAGATGCCCTGAATGCAGAGGCACAGTCTGAGTTTTGTTCTAGAGGCTCAGCGCTTGGGGACACGTATCACCCAGCTCCAGGCTTCCGAAAGAGAATTCAGGCAGCAGCCTATGGGGGGCTGGAGGCAGACTGAGTGGGAGGTAAGCAAGGTCTGAATTAGGTCGGGGCTGCTCTGCACATCAGGCCTGGGGCTGGGCTGGGGAGGAAGAAGCCAGGGCACTGCCAACAGGCACAGTTCCTGCCCCCGTGCAGGCTGTCACCCCACCCACAACTAGGCCAGCCAGCTAAGGGGCCCCCGCAGCGAAGCAACAAGGGGCTCAGGGCATCTCTCCAAGGCCCAGTGTCCACCCTCTTCCCTGACTCTGGCTCTGGCTGCTCTGCCTTCAAACCCAATTAAGTATCCGCAAAGGTTTTAATTTTAGTTTCTCCCCTGGCTACCCCCAGACTCCTCTTATGCCCCATGTGCCTGGGCCGTGGTTTCTGGGGCCCCAAAGAGCAGGCAGGTCAGGACTGACCTCACCTCTCAGATGAGGCCCAGCTGCTCCCCCCTCGAGCTTTACCTGTGCCATCAAGACAAGACACCGTCCCCGCCGGCCACAGCCTCTCCGCCCCAGCCAACAACCGCCTTACCGCCTGGCCAGCCACCACCTGGCCGTGGCGCACACGCAGGAGAGCCAACCCAAACCAGGGGAGCACAGCACGGCTCTCCCTCGCCACTGGCTCTTTGCTGCCATGGCAAGGCTTACTATGCTGCAGACCAAGCTTCGGAGGAGCGAGTCTCTGTTCCCTTCTGCTCACCTGCTGCAACATTTTGCAGACCTGCAGCACGTCCGTGGCAGCCTTCCCCTCCTCCGGCCAGAAAAGCCTTTCCTTTTTTTATTAAAAAGGCCCACTCTGCTGCCCCTGCTCTGCAGCCCACGGCAGGCCTGGGCGCGGCCCCAGTGCTCCTGGTGCGGGCGCCGCCGCCCCGACCACGGCTGGGAGGTGTCCGGGGCTCTGGGGCCTGGCGCCACCTCGCCCTCTGCAGTGCTGTCTTCAAGAGTGACCTAGCACAGCCTCCCGCTGCAGGCGAGCATTTTATAACAGCTCGTTCTTGGCTGAAAGACATTGCCTTTCTAAAGAAATAAAGCCAAGGCTTCCCTGGGGGGGGGGGGGGGCGATGGACCCCTTTCTCATTTCTTTTAAAGGAAGCCTCATCAATTCAAACACGCGGAGAAAGAGAATGCGAATTGCCGTACCTGGATCTACAGTTTTAACACGCAGGACGCCGGAGTCTAGCTCCGACTGAAATGCTAAAACCCACAAGGCTTCAAGGAGGGAGGATGGGGGGGCGGTGCACACAGAACTTCCCCGCCTCTCTGTGGGGGCGGCAAGCCGAGCAGCCCCAGGTGGCTCTGCGGCTGTGGGAGGGCAGAGGGCTGCAGGGAGACCACGCCCGGGTCTGTCTGTCTCCACAGAAAGGCAATGACCACACCTCACCGCATCAAATATTGATTGACTGCTGACTGCCTGCCGGCTCCGTGCTCTGCAGACACCGCGGGCGGAGGCCTGCAGTCCGGGTGGCCTTCCTGCCTGCTTCTCACATGATCCTAGGGCCACTGCCTCGGCGGGGGGGGGGGGGGGGGGGGGGGTGTAGGAGAGGGGGGCCACAGGAAGTGACAACAATGGGGAAGCAATGGCAGCAGTACTAATAGTTAACCGGTGCCTCCAGGGGCCAGGCATGGTTCCCAGTGTTCCTTGTGCAGAACTCACTGAATCCTCCCAACAACAACCCTACAAGATACTGCTCTATTACCCCATTTTACAGATAGGGCAACCGAGGCACAGAGCAGCTAAGCACTACCCAAGGTCATACAACCAGTACGCGGCTTCCGAGCCACTGCTCTGTACCACCTTGAGACGCGACACGGGAAGCGTGAGGAGCAGACAGACCCGCCCCGAAAGCGCATGCGGCCCTCCCCGAGGCCCCAGGCTCTCAGTGCCCTGCCAGCACGTCCTGTTACGGGGACGCAGGACTTCCCGTGCCAGGGCTACAGCCTCCAAGGCTCCTTCACAGAAGCATCTTAACCGAGCCTCACGGTGACCCCAAACGTCAGATGATGCCCACTAGGCCAAGGAGAATGCCGAGGCCACGCAGGCCGCCTGCCCCAGGACGACCCCGAGAAAGCTCCCGTCCTGCCCTCCGAGAGCGAGGACGAGAGCCGCGGACGCTACCTGCAGCTCGGCTTTGCTTTTCCTCGAGCTCCTTCGCACGGGGTAGAAATCCGTGAGTTTGCGGTTCTGTTGGGGTTTCCCTTGAGCTCTGGGGTGGGAAGGGCAGAGGAGAAAACAAGGATGAGCAGTGGACCCACACTCACACCCAGGAGGCACGAAGCTCCTCAGGAGCTGGCTCCCTGGCGCTGATGTCACTTCCACACGTCTGTCCCCTGGGGTCTGTGGTCACGGAGGCTCCCCTGCCCAAGGGGGCCTCAGAGCGTCAAAAGACGGGCCGCCGACGCTCAGTGCGAGTGTGTGTGCGGCGGGGCGGGGGAGCTCCTGAGCTCTGGCTCATACCAGACCGATGCTGACAGGTGACGGTGTCCCTGGCGCTGACCCACGGCCCTGAGCGTCGAGGACGCAGAGGCCGGGCGGGCCCTGCTTGCCCCCGGCTGGCACCCGCTGCGGTCCGAAGCAGCACGCCGCGCCGCGCAGGGGAAGGGCTCCAGAAGGCACTTACTTCTTCCGAGGGGCCTGTTTGCCCTTGACGGGCTTCTTCAGGGCTTGCTTGGCCGCGGCCGCCGTGGCAGGATCACAAGACGAGGTCGGAGTTTTTGGAGGTTCTGCTGCTTCGGATTTTTGGTTTGGAAAAGGTGCCAGGGGACCTCTCCTGGCGTCTTTGAGCTTCTGTTCCTCGGACTTCATGGTGCTCCGCACTGCGTTCCCACTGTGTCTTTTCTCTGCAGGCAGAGCGTGGGGAAAGGCAGAGGGTTAGTCTCGACTCTCCGTCTCCCAATTTCTAGACCATCGGCCGCACTGTCAGGCAGGTTTTCAGACGACAGAGGATCCTGGGTGTGTCAGGCGCAGGGCCCTCCGCCTCTGAACCCCGGTGTCTGCCAACGGCTTCCGGGGAAGCACGTGGCTTTCCTCTCTGACCCAGACACTGGGCAGAGCTTTTGCTCTGCATCTTTTTTACTTTTTTTCTCCTCAGCTTTACTGAGGTATAGCTGACAAAACAGTAAGATATCTGCCGTGTACTTCCTGATGATTTGACAGACGTCGTGGAAGGATTCCCCCCACCTAGTCTGCGAACGGTTCTGATCTTCTGCACCTTGACGAGGGGGAGCCCTCGAGGCAGAGCCCCCACAGGCAGCGGCAGCTGCGCAGGTGCTCCCTCTGGAACTTTCAGGACCTGGGCTGCACACCCCACGGAAAAAAGCTCAATCCCCAGAGTGGGCCAGCGTCGATGGACAGGAATAAGGTAACAAAGCAGAACTTCTTCCCTAGCAAAGACCTCCTCCCCCAGAGCTGCCTGGCACGCTTCATTTCAGACTCTAGGAAAAAAACGTTTCCTCTTCTAAAGGGGCCAAAGCCCTACGTTCACAGTGGTTCTCCCCACAGTGACCCGGCACTGGTCAGTGCGGCGCCAGGAGGGACGGCGAAAAGGATTTGTTACTAAAAATAGTTGTGAAGCACCAGTGTGGGTGAATGATTCACTTTTTAAAAAAAACGATTTACTTAAAAAAAAAAAAAAAGTAAGTAATACATAGCTGGTAGGAACGTAAAATGGCGCAGTCACTTTACAAGAGTCTGGCAGTTGTTCAAAAGTTCAACATGGAGTTACCATATGACCCAGCAATTCCACGCCTAGGCGGCTGTTAAGAGAATTAAAAACATATGTCCACACAAAAACCTATATGTGAATGTTTGTGGCAGCTTATTCACAACAGCCAAAGAACAGAAATAACCCAAATGTCCATCCACCGATGACTGGGTGAGTACAGTGCGGTCCATCCATGGGACAGAATATTATTCAGCCACAGAAAGGAGTGAAGTCCTGACACCTGCCCTTGAAAACATGATGCTGAGTGGAGGAAGCCAGACACCGATGGCTACAGATTCTGTGGGATTCCATTTACATACGTCCGGAAGCGGCAAATCCACAGAGAAAGAAAGTACATTAGTGGTTGCCAGGGGCTGGGGGGAGAGACGGAATGAGAGACTGCCAATGGGTACAAGGCTTCTTTTTTGGGGTGAGGAAATGTTCTGGTACCAGACAGCTGGTCATGGCTGCACCTGTCTGTGAACAGACTAAAACCCACCACATTGTACACTTTGAAACGGTGACCTCTAGGATATGCGAATTAGAGCTCAATAAATAAGCGGAAAAGAGAACTGTATCAAACTCCACCCGGGGCCATTCTCACTGCCTTACACACCTTAAGCGGAACCAGAGGGAGTGAAGCCCAGGACGTCACCCATAAACCCCTAGGAGCGCGTGACGCCCTTGAACATCAGCTACTACGTCAGTCTGAGTCGAAGCAGACAAAAAGTTCAGAATCAAGGACAAAAGCCTGGCCCCTGGGCTCTCCTCCAAAATATATCTGGCCCCAAATCCTAATCGTTGCCATTTAGCGGCACCACAAGTCAAGTAAGCTAGCCTGTGCACCATGTCACCATTTAGAATCATTTACATTCCATCCCATTCCAGGAGGGATGGGAGACTGCCTGGTCACCACTCAGGGAGAGCCCCTTCCCTAGTCGCCTACATGGTAGGTGGTAGCCTAAGAGCTGCCAATGCAGTGAGGAACAGGCCAGCACAGGAAGGGTTGCCAGTGTGGAGCACTGTACAAAGCCCTCTGCACCCATGCTTTTTTTTTTTTTTTTTAAGATTTTATTTATTTATTTATTTGACAGAGAGACACAGCCAGCAGGAGCAGGAACACAAGCAGGGGGAGTGGGAGAGGAAGAAGCAGGCTCCCAGCGGAGGAGCCCCATGCGGGAATCGATCCCAGCACTCTGGGATCACGCCCCGAGCCAAAGGCAGACACTTAATGACTGAGCCACCCCGGCGCCCCTCTGCACCCATGCTTTAACCAATCTTCATAAAAGCCCTGCGGAACAGGAGTTCTCCCTCCCACTTCAGAGATGAAAGAACTAAAGCTCAGAAAAGTGGAGTGACCTGCCCCAGCCTCTCCTTGTTTAAGTGGCAGAGCTAGGATTAGACCCCAAGTCATTTGAAGACTGACTGAAATAGTATCACCCACTGCCCTGGGCAGGGAACCAAGCCGAGGCCTGGCTCCTGCTCCTGTTCTGGGCTTCCCTACCCCTAGCGCTCAGACCTGGCCCCGGACATTGGCCTCACCATCACTTATGGTACTTTCTGTAAATAAATTACGAGGCTTCCTTGTCTGAAGCTTCTGGCAGCCAGAGCTCTGTTTCTTTAAGGCAAATTTCAATTAGGCGGGAGCTTGGTGAATTGGGGAAAGCTCCTATTCCCTACTGCAGCTTTAAAAGGGGAAATATTTGGAAGAGAGCAAGATTTCTATGAGGTTTCAGCTTGTTTTGCAGGGCCTAACAGAATTTTCGGTAACTAGGTATTTTTTTTTTTCGATATTTTAACTCCAAACCTCACCACAGAGTATGCTGCTTCAGAGAGCAGCACTGAACACTTGAGTGGAAAGAAACTCAGAAATGAGGTCAAGGCCAGCTCAAAAGAGGGAAGGAAGTCAGTTCCCTGCGTTCACACAACACAGCTGGGACTGCAAGCACATGGTCTGTACTGCCCAGACTCGGAACTTCTGTACTTTGGGTACTTGTCAGCCTCTTTAAATGCAGCTCAGGTGTTATTTTCGCAGAACAATCAAGCTTGAAGGACATGCTGACTCTTGTGAAAGCCGGGAAAACCTGTTAGACCGACAGGGCACACACCCTGGGACAGGCCACTCTTCCCCCTGTGTCTGTTTCTTAGCAGCAAGACAGAACACGGTTCAAACCCTTGAACTTGGGTTTGAAAAGGCTGGATAAACATTTAATATGTGTGCACAATTACGAAAGAGAGGGGCTTCGGCAACCCGACCAGCTGTGGTCAGAATAGGGCCATTTCAGAGCCTTACCTTCTCGTTTCCTGTAGAGTCCGGCTAATGGCTTCCCCTGGCATTTGACTTCGTGATGTACAACTGAGTTCTCTTCCTGAAGGGGGGAACGCATTCCAGAGCATTTGTTGGGGCTCATGTAGGAATAGATCTTTGATTGCCCGGTAAATACATTCTCCTAAAACGACAAATGCATGTTCTGAAAGAGGCTTGAAGAAGAAGATCCCAGGGCAAATGGCGGAGAAGGGCACTCAGAATAACAGACAGCATCTCTCAGAAGCAGGCCTCCAGAAACTGCCAGCCCCGGGAGAACAGTGGAAGGTTTAGGATCTCCCAGGTTGGAGTTAGACATTTCCCAAACTCACGGGGTCTCTAATTCTGGTCACTAAGGGCACATCTGGCCAGCAGGAAGCCAGCTGTATACCGAGGTGTATATACCAAGGTGTATACCAGAAGCAGATAACCTACCAGTAGCAGAGAGGTCAGAATGACCCAGACTGCACAACCGCAGAATTTGATGGGCTGGCCTATGTGCAGGAGCTAACTCCCCTGGCAGGAGCTGCAGGAACTCTTAGCACAGAGACAGGCCTCAGGGAATCTGATTAACCACTTCTTGGTCCTGAAGGCCGCCGGTAGGACTTGTCATCACTGCCTGAGCCTTCAGTGAGCCCAAGCCTGGCCCCTCTCAAATCAACACAGCCCAGCAGCCTCCCAGGACTGCGGGACTGGACTGCAGTGGTAATTGAGGGGTGGGGTTGGGGGTGGAGAGCTTAATAAAAGCAGAGCCTATAGCCAGCTCGTGTAGGGCGGTCACTCTACTGCAAATGGCATCTTGGCATTAATAGTAGGAGGGTGGGCAGGCGGGTGGGGCGGTACAGGTCACTGCTGGCGTCTCTGGGCGTGGGGCCTCTCCCCTGAGTAAGCACAGAATGGAGGAGGGCTTCCCCAGAAACACTGCTTGGGCCTTTCTGCCTGGTGAACCTTTAAACACCAAGTCAGCGAGACCCGTGACCTCTCTGAGGAACCCGGGCAGGCCCCGCACACCCTGGGATGGCAGCCACCGCCCGGGGAGCTGGCTCTCGGGGTGCGGAAATGCCATAAAGACACAAACTTTTCCGAGGTCAAATATTGCCAGGGTCATGGCGGAGCCAGTGGGGACGCCACTCCCAGGCAGGCAGCAGAAAAGGAAGCTGCCCGAGCCGGGCGCCCCGCCCGCACGCCCGCACCCCCGCCCCTGGGCCCAGGGCCCCGGGCGGGGGGTCCCGGGGCGCGAGCACGTGATCGCGGCGCCCGGCCGGCGGGGGCGGCCGGCCGCGCGGCCCCTCGGGGCGCGCTGAGTGAGTGCGGGGAGGGTGCCTGCTTACCCCGTTGGTGCGGGGCCTCCCCGGGCCCCTCCGCTCCACCATCTCCGGGCCCGGGGCCGTCGCTGCCACCGCCGCCGCCGCCGCCGCCGCCTCCACCGCGCGGGGCTTGGACATCTTCCTGCCTGGAGAGGGGGACCCGGGGGAAGCGGGGGAGGGGGCGCTCAGGGCGCGGCGGGGCGGGGAGCGGGGCCGCCCGGGCCGGGCGCCGCGGCGGCGCCTCCCGCCGCAGCCATGTTCCGAGGGCCTGGCGGTGGTGGGCCGCCCGCGCCGCCGGGAGGCAGGGGCCGGCCGGCCGGACCGGGCCGGGGCCCGGGTCGCCCTCCCGCCGCCCGGCCCGGCCGGGCCCCGCGAGCCGCCCGCCCCCCGCGCGGCCGGGCCCGCCACACCCACCTGCAGCCCGGCCAGGCCCATGGCGGCGCGCCCCGCGCCCTCGCCCTCGCCGCCGCCGCCGCCACCGCGGCCCGGCCACCACCGCTGCCGCTGCCGCTGCTGCTGCTGCTGCCGCCGCCACCAGCGCCGCCGCGGCGCCCCGGGGAAGGGCCGGCGGCGCCCCACGGCGCCCCCTTCCCCCATGGCCTGCGAGGCCGGGCCCGGCACCAGCGCGCCGCGGCAGCCCCGGCCGGCCGGGGACCGAGGACTCTGGGAGGGAGGCGCTGGCGGCGCGTCCTCCGCGGCCCGCCCGCTCGCCGCCGCCGCCGCCCACCGTCCGGCTCCCGGCCCGGGGAGGGGGGCTGGCAGGGGCGGCGCTGCGAGGCTCCTCCGGCGGGAGGGAGGGAAGGGGGGAGGGCGGGCCGCGCGGCCGCGACGAATCCCGACTCGGGCGCGCCCCCTCTCGCGCGTCCTCAGCCACTCGGGGAGGAAGGGGTGGGAAACATGATAATGACAGCCCGGGCTCTCGCCGGCCAGGCTCCTTCTCTCGCTGGCTCCGCGGATATTTTGGGAGACCCGTCGGTGCCAGGCGCAGTCAGCAGCGGTGAGCGCCACAGGCGAGTCTTCCTGTATGCCCAAGCCTGTGCTCCCTGAGCGTTTAATAGGCATTTAATCCTCCCCGTAAGTCCCCCCACTTCGGGGGTGGGCAGGTCCTGTGGCAAACCCGTTAAAAATGAGGATATTGGGGCCACAGAACTAGAAAGCTAGGGGGTCAAGTGTCAAACCCAGGCGGTCTGCACCTGATCCGTTCAGGCCTGGGGAGATAGAGCCACTGGTTTTAATGGCAAGTTGGTGGGGTGCTTCCCGTGCATACACGATCTCCTCCAAACCTCACAACAGCCCTACGAAGGTACACACCATTATTATATCCTTTCCAAGGTGGGGAAACGGAGGTTCAGAGAAGTGAAGAGCTTTGGACAAATTCCCAGAACTAAAAATGACTTTCCAGGCCAAATGACCCCAGAGCTTGCACTCCCAGCCACAGATGAGGAAATTCAAGATGGGAGGGACAGATGCTGTTGCAGAAGCTTTTAGCAAGTCACCCGGGTCTCCTGTCCACCCCCATGAGAAAACGTCCTAGGAAGGCAGGGGTTCCAGCCAGTCGGGTGTCTTGTGTTGGCAGAGCTCACCACCCTGCACCACTGTGCTGAAGCCATTAGGGTTTGAGGGCCCACAGCCAAGAGTCACTGTATTTCTGCTAAGTCATAGATGCAAACAAGACACCTCAGGGAATCTAGCTCCTACTGCTTGGGTCGGGGCCTGGGTGGCAAGCATTGGGTTTCTCTCCATGCATCTGCCCCAGGGGTGCTTTGTGACCATGGCCAAGTCACTTCCCCCGGCAAGGCCTCAGCGTCCTTGCGGATAAGCACCAAGAACCTTGAATTCCTTAACCCACCCAGGGCACCTTCCAACATTCACAGGGTAACAAATGGCTGTCACTCGAAGTAGCTGCCTCCCCTTAGAAGGGATAAGACTAAATAGGATTATATGGCAGGAATAGGCTCAGGACATCTCCCAAATCAGCTCATGCTTTAGCATCCTGGGCAGGGCTGGGGAGCATCCTCCTCCCTACACCTATGCCCTCCCCCCCAGCAGTCACCACCCCAACCCTAACTCCAGCAGGGTGGGATGCTCTGCTCACCTGAATACCCAAGAGACTATGCAGAGAGTGAAAGAGGATTCTAAAGTGACACTGTGACACGCAGGTCAAGCCATCTGAAATAGTGTGTGCTACGTCTCCAGGGCAGAGAAGGCTTGCAGTTTGTCACCAAACTATCATGGGAATCGTGGTTTGAGAGCAGGAAGCAGCCACTCAGATCATCTTGTCTACTTCACTTGCTATTTCAACATCCTCCCACCCCCACCCCTAACCACACACACAGGCCCAGGAGCACCGCGTTCTCTATCTTCGGGCCTCAGATGCAGGGGGCACCTATAGTAAGATCCAAGTCTAGCACCCATTCCTCAAGTCTGCAGCTTTGGTACTAGAAGATCTAATACAAATCATTCAGTGTAACCTTCAGTACAGTCTTTCCTGTCTCTGGACATGAGGTGTTTATGTGTATGTAGCAAATATACCCATCAGCAGAAATAAAAACTCTTAATGTTGTCCAGGATCTCACAGAAATAGAATTCAACAGGAATGATACTAATAGCTCACATTTATTCAATGTTTATGTGCTAGGCCCTATAATAATGCATTATTTAATTTAACCTTTCCAACCCTTTACGAGAAGGCACTATTCCTAGTTCACAAATGTAGAAATTGAGGCTCAGGGAAGATGAACCCCTTGACTGAGGATTATATGACTAAAGCGGTAACAGAGCTGGGATCTGACCCAGTGCTGCTAGAGGAGGGTACTCGACCATGAAGAATGTATATTGCTTCCCTTGAACTGAGACACAAAAATAGCAATTCATTCATTCCACAAACATTTATTGAATACCTACTTCGTTGCAGGCCCTTGCTAAGGGACATAGCAGTGTACATAAAGACAGATGGAGCACATGGAGGCCAGAGGGGTAGGCAGGGCCCTATAGGCCATGGTGAGGATTGTGGATTTGATCCTAAGAACAGTGGGGGAGGGAGGAGGAGTGAAGGTCACGGGATAAAAATCTGTGTTCTTGGGGACCACTCTAGCTGCTGGGGGATAATAAATTGGAAATGGTAAAAGTGGAAAGAGGGAGACCAATTAGGAGGCCATCTGGCCGTGGCAGCAGAAATGTAAAAAAGCAGATGGACTAATCCTCCTCCAACTAATATACTTAAGGTTGAAAATATTTACATGATTGTAAAACTTCAAAACCAGAAAGGAGTTGCCTCGTATCTGGTATTTTGTTCTTGGGACCCAGCAGGGTTCTCAAAGTGAACTACAAGTTTGCAACAAAGACAGCTTTTCCAGAAGAAAAAGCCTGACTCTTCATTCGAAGTATTATACATGATTTGATATATTTACACTACCAAATGCCCCATTTAATAATCTACAAGAGTAACGAAGCCTTAAGAACTAAGTAACTACTAAAAAGAAAGAAGAAAGAAAAGAAAAGGAAAAAAAAAAAGAAAGGAGAGGAAAGGAAGACAAAGAAAGAAGTAACTACTAATTTGGGGGTCAGGTGAGATAGTGAGAATCACTAACCAATAAATTACAAAGATGATTCGTAAGCCTGCCATGGTAGGAGTTGGGAACATGTGTCTTCACTTTGGCTGAGGGAGAGAGAATAGAACAAGCAAAGATACAGCATGGCCGGAGTCTAGACAGTGACTTTGGACTTCAAGGTTCTGTCTTGGAATAATGGGAATAACAATTTGTAAAGATTAACTGAGATAATAAAGTGCCTGACCTTCAATGGTAATTATTACTTGCGTATATTAAGTATTTAAATATTTCAATGGCAAATTGCTTAGTTTTGTTTTCCTTATGGATTAATTAAAGCAAGCCATCTTTTTTTTTTTAAGGCAGTACTGTTGAAACAGCTTGAATGATTTAGCTTTAATAGGAAAAATGAATTAGGGAAGCATAGATTCATTATGATTTGTCAGATATTATTTTTTTTTAATTTTTTTTAATTTTTTTTTTAGATTTGTCAGATATTATTAATATACTTTTAGATGCTTAACACTTTCCTGAAGAAAAAATATTCGTCTTAACTTTCTCTGTGGATTGGGTTATGAAGCTCGTTAACTTGTTCACTTTACCTCATTTCTGAATCAGAATCTGGATTGTCCCAAAAGACCCTAAAAGGACTCTGGGGTAATAAAGGATGCAACTGGGTGCAGGGCCTGAAAACAAAGGTGCCCAATAAATATTTGCTGAACGAATCCTTATTTTAGTCATTATTATTGTTATAGGGAGCGTACTGCATTAAGGCAAATTCCTACTAACCTGTACTGCCTCGGGATTTTGAGAAAAATGTCAAACCTCAACTCGTTTTTCTGAAATAATGATTCTACTCAACCGTCACGCTTAAGTTTTTGCGTGAAGGAGACACAGCGGCTGGAAATGACCAGCGGTTGGAGATCACTTTGCCGCATAACGTGGGTCCTGCTGTCCTGATAGCAAACTAAGTGTGCGAAGAAGGACTTAAGGCAGGGACATCGCCTCCCGCGGCTGGACAATCCCTCCCAAGCCATCTCCCGTGGGCAGGAGTCCTGACCAGCTGCAGGACGAAGGGTCGTCCCGGGTGGTGCCATGGGACTCATCTCACCCCAAAAATGGTGTAACTCAGGGCGTGGAGAGGGAAGGAGCCTGCTGCGGTGACCACGCCGACGCGCTCCCTACGATGGAGGTTACCCATCTGCGCCCCGGCCTCGGAGTCACTACCTTTCCCAGCAAGAGAGAGCCCCGAAACGGGCGAAACCTCGCCCTCCCCCCACCTCGTATCAATAACAACCATCCCCTGGAGGTGCCCCGCACTTTAGTCTCCGAAGAGCTTTGACATATGGATCTGTTGTCCCTGGAGAGGCAGGCCAGCTGGTGCCTACATTTTAGAAAGGGGAAACCGAGGCATGGGAGTGGGAGGGACTTCTGGAGACTTGGGGGAGGGGGTAGGTCGGAGAGGGTTCCGCAACAACCCCCACCCCCCGCACCCCGTCTCCGCGCTCCGTCCGAGCAGAGCTCAGCAGGGCTCCTCCCCGCTGCCGCTCCCGCTACCTTGGTCCCCCGCCCAGCGCGACCCCCAACCCCAGCCTCCCCGGCGCTGACCACCTGGGCAAATACCTCTAGCCATGGCCCGGCTCTGTCACCGCCTAGGATCTCCCGGGAAACGCAGCTTTCGAAAAAAGTTGCAACAACTGTAGCCAACTGCTCCGCGGAGCTACGGCTGGTGCCCTGATTGGCGCGGTGGCCCGCCTCTCCCCAGGCTGCCTGCCGTGACAGGCCAACTCGGGAGGGAAAGCCCGCCCTTCTTCCCGCCTCCCTGGCGGGGGGCGGGGCAAGCAGCCGCACTTTCTACAAGCGCTTTAGGGACAGGTCCCGGCGGAGGAGGTGGGAGGGGGTTTAAATTTTACCGTCTCCCTGCGCTGATTGGCTGAGGCGGGAGGACACCGGCGCTGCCATTGGGAGGCCCCAAACTCCGCCCCCTCCCGGTGCTGAAGCTCCGCCTCGGGAGGTTTAGTCACGCGGCTGGAGGCCCAGGCTCAGAGTGGACCCGATCGGAGACTTCCGGTTCTTCTCGGGTTTGACCGGAACCCGACCTCTGACCCCTCGGCCCCCCCTTATGACCTGCAAACCCTAGTTCTCCTAGCAGTTTGGCGTCTCCAGCCCGTTGACTCCTCAGCAGTTTCATTCATTCATTCAAAGTTTGGAAGGTTTATTGAGTCTATTCTTCCAGTATTTGAAACTAGCTGGCACAGCTCCTACCAACTAAATGGGTCAGAGGATGAACCTCCCAGAACCGCAGAAATCCTAGCCCACGTTACCTACCCATTTTCCAGGTGGAGAAAGAGAGGCGACCAGGGGGACCAGGTAACTTACTTGCTGCCCAAGATCACCTAGCAGTTTAACTGCTGGATCAGTCTTGAGACTCCGAGTCCACTAGATGGCTACCTTAATCCCAGGGAAACAACCCTGCCCCGTACCTCACTCGGGGGACCCTACATCAGTAAGTCCCCAGAGAAACACATGTTTTGGATAGTCTTTGCTTTGAACACAGGGAGGGGGTCCAGTTACAGCTCTTCTCTGGGGGCCCCTCCTGGAGATGTAGGCAGAGGTCGCTCATCCTCTGTCTGGTCCCCAAGAAGGTTTTGGCGTCCTCGCCATTGCCCAAGGACTCTACCATTACACAGAAAAATGAAGGAAAGCTGGGGCGCCTGGGTGGCACAGCGGTTAAGCGTCTGCCTTTGGCTCAGGGCATGATCCCGGCGTTATGGGATCAAGCCCCACATCAGGCTCCTCTGCTATGAGCCTGCTTCTTCCTCTCCCACTCCCCCTGCTTGTGTTCCCTGTCTCGCTGGCTGTCTCTCTCTCTGTCGAATAAATAAATAAAAATCTTAAAAAAAAAAGAAAAGAAAAATGAAGGAAAGCTAAATAAGGTGATGTATGTGAAAGCACTGGGAAAAGTAGAGAGTGACTTATTTTATTTTATTTGAGGTGGAGGGAGGAGTATGTGTGTGGGGGGGTGAAGACTCTCAAGCAGACTCCCGCTGAGCGTGGAGCCTGAGGTAGGGTTGCACCTCACAACCCCAAGATCATGACCTAAGCAGAAAGCAAGAGTCAGGGATGCTCAATCGGTGGCTCAATCAGTTATGCATCTGCCTCAGCTCAGGTCATGATCTCAGGGTCCTGGGATCGAGCCCCACATCAGGCTCCCTGCTCAGCTAGGAGCCTGTCTCTCCCGCTCCCCCTGCTTGTGCTTTCTCTCTCTGTCAAATAAATAAAATCTTCTTAAAAAACTTTTAAATGCATTTAAATTGTAAATGCATTAAACTTAGTAAATTGTATACCTGGCACCATTTGGTACCCCAAAGATACAGTGATGAATATGACACAGATCCTTCCCCATATTTTTTAGGGAAGAAACAAATAAGAAACCACTTTTTAAGAAGATAATTTTAGGGGTCCCTGGCTGGCTTCGTTGGTGGAGTGTGCAACTTTTTTTTTTTTTTTAAGATTTTTCTATTTATTTGAGAGAGAGAGTGAGCAAGAGAGAGCATAGGAGCAGGGGCAGAGGGAGAAAGAGAAGCAGACTCCCCGCTGAGCAGGGAGTCCAATGCAGGGCTTAATCCCAGGGCCCTGGGATCATGACCTGAGCGGAAGGCAGATGTTCAACCAACTGAGCCACCAAGGTGCCCCTGGAGCGTGCAACTCTTGATCTCGGAGTTACGAGTTTGAGTCCCATGTTGGGTGTGGAGATTACTTAAAAATAAAATCTTAAAAAAAAAAAAAGATAATTTTAAATTGTGATTAATGCTATGAGTAAAATGGGGTAATTTTATGGAACATGAGTTGGGAGAAGTTTGCTTCTGTAGATTTGATGAAGTCAGAGAAATCCTCTTTGATTGGTGGCTTTAAGTTATACCCTAAGTAAATAGGACCCAAGGGAAAAGGTACTTCTAGGTGGAGGGAATAGCATGTGTGAATGTCTGGAGGCGGGAATGAGCTTAGTGTGCTTGGGAAAGGAAAAGACACCCAAAGGAAAAGACACCCAATGTGACTGGAATTGAGCACATGGTGGGGAGAATGGAAGGAATCAGGCTGGAGACGTAGGCAGGTGCTAGATCACATAGGCCCTTGAAGGCTGGGCTGGCCTCTCAGCTCCAAATCCATTTTTCTCTCTTCCGTTCCACAGTATTGGGGCTGCAAACCCTATTGCTCCTTTGTCAGCTAGGGTTAGGTTTTGTCACCAGGGGAGGATCCAGGGAATCTGGAAGGCAGGGGGAGGGAAAAGGGACTTACTCGTGACTGTTTGCTTGCAATTCTCATCATGGTCTCCTAAGTAATGATGACATGCTGCTTTTCCCAGTGGTATTTGGTTCAGCCTCCAGGTTCTTACAGGCTCTCCTGATTCTTCTAGCTCTAATCTCCCTAACTTAGTCTCCATCACGGTGGAAGCTACTTCTTGCAATTAAGTTATCTTACTGTTCCCACCACCTCTTTAATGAATTTCCTATTTTAAATTCTGTTTTCCTAGACCCAGACCGACAGGAAAGTCATGGTAAGGGCTCAGACTTGTATTCCAAGTCTAACGGGAAGTCACTAAATGGTTTTAAGCCAAGGATAGGTAGATTGGTGAATCTGAACAGTTAATCACTGCAAATAGTTACATAAATTACAATAATCTATTTTGAGGCTTGGAATCTTGGAATAATGTGACATGTTTCTGGAATGTTTGCTTAATGATCCCCACTTTCTTAAGATGGTTACATCATGTGGGTGAAATCACACCAGTGCTAAGATTACTTTCCTTACTCTAGTGTTATTTTTGCATTCGTATTTGCTCCAGGCTTTTGCTATTGTTAAATATGTCATGTTAGCATCCATTCTTGTGAGGTTCTATCAAATGGGGCATGTGTAAACTAAAGGTCCTCAGCTGGAGGCCAGTGTGACCTACTAAGTCCATCTCATTCTTCTGTGAATACACGTAATATATAAACACGCACACGTATTTTTTCTATTATTTGTGTGTGTGTTTATATATATACATATACATATATATGTAAGTATGGATGGATGGAACACATATATAAACATATAAAACTTCCCCTCTCTTTTTACATATATACATACATTAATGTGTAATATATATACAATATATGTAATATATTTGGAACTCAAGCAAGTGACAGTAAAACAATACGCTTTACCTCAGAGGCTTATTGTTAGGATTAAACGAGAGAGTGAATATAAAGCATATGGAGATGTAGGAGTTGGAAATGGTAGCCATTTAGCAGTGACTAAAATAAAGTTACAAAATCGCATCTTAGGGAATTGCTATAATTTGGGCTATTAACACTTTCTTCTCTATCTCCATTCTTTTCTTGGTGTCCTCAAAGGGAAGCCAAAACTTGTCTATTAAGTAGCATTTGAAGAGAGGATTCTGTGGTCAGGCTCCTTGCTATTGAGCATGGAGAGAATACACAAAAATGATGTCTATAGTATAAAATTTGGTATCAGATGATATAGAGCCAATAGCTTCTTTGCTTGAGTCTTTTTTTCTCATCTGTTAAATGGGTGTGTCTTCTTTCCAGCCCACATCCTTTTTTAAAAAAGATTTTATTTACCTATTTATTTGAGAGAAAGAGAACACAAGAAGGGAGGAGGGGCAGAGAGAGGAGAAGCTGACTCTGTGCTGAGCGTGGAGCCCGACACAGGGCTCGATCCCAGGACCCTGGCATCATGACCTGAGCCGAAGGGAGATGCTTAACTGACTAAGCCACCCAGGCACCCCCCCCCCATTTTTTTAAGTAGGCTCCACAGCCAGGGTTGGAGCCCAACGCGGGGCTTGAACTCATGACCCTGAGATCTAGACCTGAGCTGAGATCAAGAGTCAGATGCTTAACTGCTTGACCAAATGAGCCACCCAGGCTCTTTTTAAGAAAAGGTATTATAAAGTAGTTCTTCAGTTGATTGGGAATTCCTTAAAGGTTATCATTTTATTAAAAAAGGAAATGGAGAATGTATATATTGATCGGTAAGAGTGTTTGTTTGAAAAGTCAGTTTCAAGGTGGTTTAAAAGCACAGATTAAACTGTTCAATTTACAATGTGATTTTTAAATTTTTTTCTGCATGGGCTTTTTTTTTTTTTTTTAAGATTTTATTTATTTATTTGACAGAGAGAGGGCCAGCGAGAGAGGGAACACAAGCAGGGGGAGTGGAAGAGGAAGAAGCAGGCTCCCAGCGGAAGAGCCCGATGTGGGCCTCGATCCCAGAACTCTGGGATCACGCCCTGAGCCGAAGGCAGACGCTTAACGACTGAGCCACCCAGGCGCCCCTCTGCGTGGGCTTTTATTCTGTTTTTTGGATAGACCTTTAATCTGAGTCTGGAGGGGTGAGTAGACATCACCTTCTTTCTGAGACACGTACCTAACAGTTGGACTAGTTGCTAGGCCTGCTGTCACAGAGCACCACAAACTGAGGGCCTTAAACAACACAAACGTAATTGCCTCACAGTTCTAGAGGCTGGAAGTCCAAAACCCAAAGTACCGACAGAGCTGGCTCCCTCGGAGGGCCGTCGGGAAGAGTCTGTTCCATGACTCTCCCCTGGTTTCAGGTGGTATGCTGACAAACTTAGGCGTCCCTTGGTTTGTAGAAGCATCGCCCTGACCTCTGCCTTCACCTTCACGTGGCCCCACGTGTCTCCAAATTTCCCTTCTATAAGGACCGAGTCACGCTGGAATAGGGGTCATACCAACGATTTCATTTTAACTTGATTTGATCTGTAAAGACCCTGTCTCCAAGGTCACATTCTGAGGTACTGGGGGTTAGAACTCTGACGTATGAATTCGTGGGGGACACAATTCAGCCCATGACAATAGTGTGTCTGTGTTTAATAATTTAGATATCTTAAATGTGATGCTTTTAAGGGACATTTTCAAAAATGAATAGCAGGGCATCCATTATAAAAACATAAAAAAAGGGGTACCTGGTGGCTCATCGGTTAAGCGTCTGCCTGTGGTTCAGGTCATGATACTGGGGTCCTGGGACAGAGCCCCACGTGGGGCTCCCTGCTCAGTGGGGAGTCTGCTTCTTTCTCTCCCTCTGCCCCTCCACCCCACACCTGCATGCTCTTGCTCTCTAATAAATAAAATCTTTAAAAAAATAAAAAAGGTATTACTTTAAGTTAATACACACACAGGGTGAAACCTTTAAACAGAAACTCTTCTCCTTAATCTCACTTCCCCACTCCAGCACTATCCTATGCATATGCTACTATAATACCTTAGAGAAGGTAGACAGGTTATAGCAATGATCCAAGGAAATAATGACGATAAACACTTTTTGTGTGTGAGAGTTGTCATAACGTTCTGGAAGTCTGTATTAAGAAACAAGTAACGATTCTTGGATACCTGACATGTTTAAAGGCAAGAAACTCAACCCTTGTTACTTGGGCCTGAAGGCCTGTGCCCGAAGTCTTTGCCTTCCTCTCTCTGCATTCTTCCATTCTGTTTTTCCCTTTCCTACAGAGATACTCTATGTGGATTAAAAATGTCCATACTCTCTTGGGACAGTTTGAGTCCACATCAGTCTGTACCCTAAAAAGTTTGATAATTAGGCCAGTGAAGACTTTTAAAAATTAGTTTAAATACATGTTTCAACCTTTCAACTTTTCCATTTTAAATTAATATCTGTATTGGTCAAGACTGTTTTGGATTGCAAATTAAAGAAACCCAGCTCAATCTGGCCCAAGGAAATGAAGAAGTCTATTATCACTCATAACAGAAAAGTTCAAGGGTACGGGTAACTTCAGGCCTGATGGTATCCAGTGAGTCAAAGAATGTCATCTGGATTTAGTCTTGCCCTCTCCCTCCCTATCCACATCTTTGCCCTACCACTTTCTAGGTTGGCCTTACAGAGTGGGTCTCCCATTTCATGTGGCCTCTACCCCCACTTCCCAGTGCTCTTAGCAACACCAGTGGTGAGGCACTGTCTTTTCCCTACCACTTTCAGTTGATGTCTTATGTTTTATAATTTATTTTTTTTTTGAGTAAGCTCTATGCCCAACATGGGGCTTGAACTCATGACCCCAAGATCCAGAGTCACATGTTCTACCGACTGAGCCAGCCAGGCACCTGTTCTTCCTACTACTTTCAATGTAAAGTTCTGAAACTGAAACTCAATGGCTTGGCACTGAATCTATCGATGGGGCCTGGATGTGTGTCCAGCATTCCAATTGGCCAGACCTGAATTAAATGCTCCAATCTGAGGGAATGTGTATGGGAGAGGATTAGCACTTTCCAAACCACATGGACTTTGAGAGAGAGAAATAAAATTAAGGTGCCACTGTCTGAAGAAGGAGAGATGGATTTGGGGTAGTCAAAAACAACGTGTTCCAGAGCACAGAAGATTTCTGGGATAGTGATACTATAATGGTAGGTACATGTCATTATGCATTTGTCCAAACCCATACAATGAACGGCGCCAAGAGTGAACTTTAAGGTAAACCACGGACTTCGGGTGACGATGATGTCTCAAGGCGGGTCTAGCACAACTGTAACAACTGTACCATTCCAGTAGGGAGTATTGGTAACTGGGGAGGCCGTGCATGTGTGGGAGTTGGGGGTATATGGAAAGTCTCTGTACCTTCCCCTTAAATTTGCTATGAATATAAAACTAAAAAAAAAAAAAGTCTTCAAAAAGGGGAAAAAACCCACAAAAATCCCTCTGTCCACATGTCTGCCATGGTGAGAAATCCAATAGGTGCTTTAGTCAGGTTCTGGTGCCGTCTGCTGCATCAGCTATTGCCGACCACTCAGTCCTTGAAACCGGACTTTCTTGGCATCCGTGAGATCATTTCTCCCTGGTTCTGCTTTGACCTCTCTGACGGACCTTCATCAGGCTGAGTGCTCACCTCTTAGACACAACCTGAGGGTTCCACCCTTCGCCCCCTGCTTTTCTCTCTGCATTCTCTCTAGTTTTATCCTCTCTCATGTTTAATCCCCGTCTAGATCCTCAAGCTGTAGACTCCCAACTGCTTGCTAGACATCTCCCCTTAAAATTCCTCACGATAGACTTACTTTCATGGTCTCTAATGAACAATGCCTCCCACTGTTCATACTTTTTTTTTTTTTTAAAGTAGGCTCCATGCTCAGTGTGGAGACCAACGTGGGGCTTGAACTTGTATGACCCTGAGATCAAGACCTGAGCTGAGGTATCAAGAGTCAGGCACTTAACCGACTGAGCCACCCAGGTACCCCTACTTTTTTTTTTTTTTTTTTTACTTAAAGATCATTTTATTTTTAAGTAATCTCTACACCCAACATGGGGCTTGAACTCACAACCCCAAGATCAGGAGTTGCATGCTCTACTGACTGAGCCAGCCAGGCATCGCCCCTCCATTCACGCTCTTGTGTTGTCTTTCCTTGAGTCTTGTGTGGCCTTCTTAATCGACGGAATGTGGTAGAAACATCACTATGTCAGCTGCAAGGCTAAAATTCAAGAGAGGCTAGAAGCTTCTGCTTTTCGGTTCTTGGGAGCCTGGAGCCACCATGTAAGAACCATGAGGCAATTGGACAGACCACACGGAGAGAGAGAAATACAGTTGTCCCAGCATCCTAGCTGAAGCCACTTAGTTATAGTCACACAAGTGACCATTAGCAAGACCGGCAGAATTCTCCAGCTGAGCCCAGCCCAGCTTGCAGAATCCTGAGAAATAACAAAATGATTGTTGTGTTGACTCATTAGGCTTGGGGTTGTTTATTACATAGCAATAGATAAGCAAAACTTTCCACATTAAAGCTAAACTCATTGTCTTCCTCTTCAGATCTGTTTGTCTTCCTGAAGTCACAATTTCAGCTATGGCACTATTATCTACCTAGGTACCAAAGGGAGAAACTGAGGCTTCATTCTAGACTCCTCCCTCCCCACAACCCCCATCCAACCAGCCACTATGTGTTGCTGGCTTTACCTCCTAAATATTTCTTGAACCTGGCCCTCTTCTTTTGCTCAACAATTTTACTCACTTTCAGTTTCTGTTCTTGTCTTCTCTCAACCTGTCTATTCCTCATACCTGCAGTCCAGTTCTTAGATCCATCTGCTACATTGCTTCCAGAGGGATCCTTCTAGAATACACATCCAACCACAGCAGGTCTCTGCATAGCAGGCTTCTCAGCTCCCTATAGCCTACAGAATAAAGTCCAAACTCAGTTACAAAAGGCTTTTTGAGAATGGCCTTCATCTATTTTTATAATCCTACTGGTAATTCCTTGTTACTTGCCATGTCAATCAAAGTTCACACAGGAGGCAGAAACTATACCAGGTTTTGAATAGAGATAAATTAATGTAAGGGGGCGCCTGGGTGGCTCAGTGGGTTAAGCATCTGACTCTTGATTTTGGCTCAGGTCATGATCTTGGGGTCATGAGATCGAGCCCCATGTTGGGGCATGATTGAGATTCTCTCTCTCCCTCTGCCTCGCCACCCCCGGCTCTCTCTCTCTCTCAAAATAAATAAAACGTTTTTAAAAATTGTTAACTGGGTCTAAATGGTTAACTAGGTAACTTGAAAGAATGAAAAGACAACTTTAAGGCATCACAGAGGTAGGAACTGCAGGAAGCAGCTCTCACCACTCAGGCAAAGGGGACAAAGGGAAGGGGTTGGTATCACTAAGAAACATTAAAAGATGGGCCCCATGTTGCTGAAACCTCAACTCCAAAGAGAGGGCTGTGCTCAGCCGATGCTAGTGTCTCTGACCTTACAGGATGACCCTGTGGAGGTTCCTGCTGGTCCTCATGTCTGAGAGTAGGGTTTGACGAGGCTTGGGGAAAAGTCAGGAGAGCTGCTGCTATGGGAGGAAATGCAGCTGCCAGGGCGAAGACAC
Organism: Ursus americanus; assembly: GCF_024610735.1. Lineage (NCBI taxonomy): Eukaryota > Metazoa > Chordata > Mammalia > Carnivora > Ursidae > Ursus > Ursus americanus. The sequence continues at coordinate 19,404,116 of NC_142156.1, read as the reverse complement.
GGTGCTGGGATGACGTTCACAAGAAACTTTTTCTTCCTCCAGCCTTGTCGTCTCCCTCCCGAGCTCCCTATTGCAGAAGCAAACACTGAAACAGCTGGCAAAGCAGAAACGTAGTTTTGCAGACTGTGGAAGCTTGGGTTTGGAGCTGAGAGACAATGTCTTAACAACCGATGCCCTTGCCCTGTTACTGTCCCTCCTTGCTTAGTTCCCACCTGTTTCAGGACATTTGCATATGCTGTTTCCTCTTCTTGAAATGCAGTTCCCTCTTCTCTTTGCCTACATAATACCTACTTTTCAAATCTCGGCTCAGTTATCACTTCCTCAGGGGAAACCTTCTTTGACTTCCCTGATGAGGTCAAATTCCTCTGTAAAAGGCTGTTAGCTTCTTTGTAGCAATGTCATAGTTACAAGTTTACATTTTTTATTTTTATTTATTTATGTTTATTTAATTTATTTGAGCAAGAGAGAGAGCAAGAACGAGCGGGGTGAGGGACAGAGGGAGAAGCAGACTGCCCGCTGAGCAGGGAGCCCCATGTAAGACTTGATCCCAGGACCCCAGGATCATGACCTGAGCTGAACCAGACGCCTAACCAACTGAGCCACTCAGGTGCCCCAAGTTTACATTTTTTAAAAGATTTTATTTATTTGAGAGAGAGAGAACACAAGCAGGAGGAAGGGCAGAGGGAGAGGGAGAAGCGGGCCCCCTGTGGAGCAGACAGCCCTATGTGGGGCTGGATTCCAGATCATGACCTGAGCTGGAGGCAGACACTTAACCGACTGAGCCAGCCACCCACACCTACAAGTTTATATTTTGTGTAATTTTTGGATTGATGCCCACTAGATTGTAAGGACATGATGGGCAGGGACGATCCCTGTCTCCCCGTTCATTTGATTTTCTTAAATCTGTGCCCCTCCTCTCTAACATAGTACCTGGTGCATAGTAAGGGCTCTATTATTACTTGTTGAATGGAGTGCAAAGTGCAGCTGTAACAGCCACTACCATGCCTTAATGGGGAATTTCTTTTTTCTGAATCATCTGCTTCCAATAGCATCTCTGTTCTGGGTGTACCCGGTAAGTCTTCCTCTGCTTCTGATCCTCAGTAGCTTGATTCCCATCCCCTGATAACAGCTGCTACTTGCGTTCTCATTCTGAGATGCTGTATGTGTACGCACACACGAAATACGTTACTACACATTCTCATAGACAGAAGCGTTTCATTCTCTTGAACAACTGTTTCACTGAAGGAAAGTACCACAGTTTAGTTAACCAGTCCTGTCTTCAAAGACATGTAGGTTGTTTCCCATCTTTTGCTTCTACAAATAATGCTGCAGGGAATAACCTTGCGCAGGACATTTGTGTGCATATGCAGTTATACTGCAGGTATCTCCTGAAACATCACCCTTTACCTGGGTCCCCGATAAGGAGATTATGCAGAGATGGCATCAAGGATCTCGCTTGGATGCTCAGAAAGTACCTCTAAAGGTGGGAGTTTCTAGGTCAGACCTACTGTTAGAATATAGTACTTACGTAGTCCTAGCGTGCAGAGAGCATTTGAGAGTCACTTGGAAACTGAACTGTACCAACCAAGCTTGGAAGACACTGAAGCATTAACTACAATGTTTTAGATTTTCCCCCGCTTCCTTCCTTAGTTCTTTCTCCTTCCATAACGGACAGATTTGTAATAGCTTGTTTGCTGACACTAGACCATAAACTAGTCCAGTGGCTAGCAGTGAAGAAGACAGACGAGGGCGTTTTCTTATGGAACTAGTTTTATCATTTTTCCTTTTACCAGGTTTTTTTGGTGTGTAAGGATGAAATGAGATAATGGAAATAAAGTGATTAGTCGGCAATTTAAAATGTTCATTTATATGTATATACATATGTAATACATACTTAGGTATACAGACGCCAAGTTGGAAGATTCATAATCATCTTAACATGACTTTTTTTTCCCCCTCACCCATTTCCCTCTACTTTCCTCTTGAAGAGCTCACACCTTAAACTCCCAAGTGTTTCTTTCAGTTCAAGGCCAGTGGGATGCGCCACCAGTAGGGGGCAAGAATCACCCAGGCGTGCCTATTACCTAAGCAACGGAGTCAAACAGCATTCAGAATGACTTTACAAAAGGGTTACCAAGAAGTTAATTTGTTTATTCTGTGGAGTCATTTGATAAGAAGAGAAAGAAGAACGAGGAGGTGAAGGAGGAGAAATTAGGGAAGCGAGAGATGATAGCGACAGACCTACTCTGCAGCAATCATTGAGAGCAATAGTTTGTTCAGAAAAAAATTGGGACTGACTCTGCTCACACCCCTTAGGGTATGATAATGGCAGTGGACAAGCAGAGGGGCTCCGAGTTATACTGCGGTTTCATACTGAATAAAGTGCTTTGAGCGAGCCTTAACAAGCAATGAATACGCGAATATTTTTTTCTAGGACTGACTGGGTAACAGAAACTCCACTAGGTAACTTCCTGGACCGAAGCCACACACCAAAAGCGTTTTCAAAATAGCTTCGGGCCCCTCCTAGCCCGACTTTGAAAGCAGGTGTAGGACGCATGCGCCCGGCCCACCGGCTGACCTCCTCGTGGCAACCCAGAACGCAGACCTTCCTCCCGACAGCCCGCGGGGCAGAAAGGGAGGGGGAACGGAATTCTCGCGAGGTCTTTCGAGCGCCGGCGGAAGCAGTAGACACGTGACTCTTCTAGGAGGCCTTCGCCTTCCCCCCTCCCCCTTCTCGGAAACCCGGCCCCCTCACCCCTCGCCCACCCCAGAGCCGCGGTAATGGACCGTTTGGGTTCCGGAATTCTCTTGGATCCAACCACTGGTACCGGGTCGGCTGGAGCCGGCGGAGTCCGTGCTTGGCAGCGAAGGCAGGGGGCGGTCAAGATGGGGGGGGAAATCATCTTCCTTCACCTAGGAGGGAGGCGGGGCGGAGGGGGGCGCTGGGGAGCGGGGTGGGGGGGGGGGAAGAGGGAGGAAGTCACGTGGGGCGTGCGGCGCGCGCTGCGTGCGCGCGGCGCCTCATCCGTCGCCCCACCCCCTCCCCTCCGGCGGGGCGGGGGGGCTGGGGGGAGGGGCGTCAAGATGGCGGCGGGGAGGTAGGCAGAGCCGGACGCCGCTGCTGCCGCCGCCACCGCCGCCTCCGCTCCAGTCGCCTCTAGTTCTTCAAGCTCTTGCCACCCGGGAGAAGCTGTTCCGGCGTCGGATCCCGCGGGGAAAGTAAGTCCTCCTCTTTGCTCTCTTCTGCTTCCACACTCCCCCTCCCGGACAGCCAGCCTCCCACTCCCACCCTCCTCAGGGGGCCGTGTGGGGCCGGGCTGGGGGGGGCAGCCACCTCACCCCGGCTTGGGGCCTCCCTCGCCCCTCGCCTCCCCCTCAGCTGCGCGCCCCAGGGCTCTCAGGGGCAAGGTCCCGGCGGTGGCCCCGCCGCGCTCGCTTCCTCCGCCCGTCAGCGCCGGGCCCTGCGGTCGCTGCGCGTGGGGGCTGTGGGGCCCCCGGGGCCCTCGCTGTCCCGGGCCAGAGGCACCCAGTTTGGGCGGGGAGGCAGGATCTGCGGACGCCGGCTCCGGCTCCACTTGGGTCGCCCCTCTTGCTTTCCCTGCTCCGCTGTGGTACTGCGAGGTCCCGGACCCGCAGGAAAGTGAGCTCCGCAATCCTTCAAAAGTCCTCCTGCCCGAGGGTTGCTCCCGGCTTGGGGTGAGTGCGGGAGGAGATAGGGGCGCCCTAAATCTGAACCCCATACCTGCAGTTTTCGGATTACCTCGCTCTCAGGGCGTCGAGGCGGTACCTGGGACACGTGGGGGCCACCTTCAAGCCTCACCGGGTGATTAGGTTAATTTTGTCTCGAGCTCGCTCGCCTCCCAGACTATAAGCATCTATGTAGAGCAAGGCGGTTGGGGATTTGCTTACTTTAAGAGTGTTTGGCGTAACGAGCATCTAAAGTTCCCCAAACCAGTGCATGCTGGTGGTTTCCCAGAAGTGGTTTGGGATCGGTTTAACCGCTGAGGAGATTTGGATGTTCCTGAACCCTTGTGATTGTTTCTTTCCTGACCCTGGCATCCAGCTCCTCCCCTTTCCACCCCGGCTTTGTGCTGCTGTTTGGTTAATGTTTGCGGACCACTAACTTGATCCTCGCACAGAGAAGCCCTTTTTATGTGCGGGCTCCGTTTACTGTAGGGAGCTTTTGTTTTGGGGAGTTGCTTGTTGAGAAACGTGGGGAAAGAACGGGCAAGAAAATGAGAGTCAAATAAAGCAACGTTTTTATCCATTGAATTGCGCAGCCAATTGTAACCGCACCCGGAAGTTTGTACTAAACACGTGTTGCTGAGGGAAGGTTAAAAACTGGGTCCCCTTTGACCTTTGAAAGTTGATTATTAGCAGTTTATGTTGAGTTAAATGTTATATTTTCTCTAGACAACCACGTTTAGAGACGGAGTAGGGTTTCTGCCGAGTCGGCCCACGGGGTTCAGAAAGCTGTCAAACCCCGAGTTGCCCTAGAGGAAATAAACTCAACACTTGTAGACACAAACCACCTAACAGTGCGAAAGGATTCCATCCCCCCCCCCCCCGTATATTTACTGCAGTCAGAAGTGATTTTTCTTAAGCTGATGGGAAAGCCATTATCACTGCCCAAAAGATAGTTTGTATAGAATTTCTAGGATAAAATGCAGAATTTGCTATTGGTGCCTTGCGTAGGACAGTAATTTTGCAAGTAAGAGAACATTTTATTTTCATGTTTAAAATTGTTTCCAAAATTTATCTTACCAGAAAAAAATCTTTATTTTTTTCCTTTGGCTTCTGCATTTTTATCTCCCAGTCTAACAATTCCACACAATTGTCTATAAATTTTAAGTAAATTTTACTTTAGCTGCTGGGTAAGTATTAAAAAGGAAGGCTTAGTTGGTGGCTTACAGTCCATTAATTCATTCATTGGATGCTCTTAAGTGTCAGGCAATTTTACTTAAGGGCGTTGCTGAAATTATGTACTGCTTAATATAATGCAATATAAATGTATAAAGTATAAAGATTGTTCAGATGCTTTTAAAAATGATTAACCTTGAAGATTAAAGCTACAGATATATTTTGGTGTTTCTCAGTTTCTCAGTTGAGCTTTGATTTGAGACTTGCCTCCTGTGAAAGTGGTGAACACTCAGATCTGAGGTCTGGTCTTACCAAGTAACCTGACTTGATGAGTCTCTCCGTTCCCATGCTTTGCCCGCTTAAATTTGACGTAAAGATATGTTCTGGGGGCACCTGGGTGGCTCAGTCGGCTAAGTGTCTGCCTTTGGCTCAGCTTGTGATCCCAGGGTCCTGGGATCACGCCCCACTTTGGGCTCCTTGCTCAGCGGAGAGTCTGCTTCTCCTCCCCCATTGCTGTTGTGCTCTCACTCGCTCTCCCTCTTAAATAAATAATAAATCTTTAGGGGCACCTGGGTGGCTCAGTCAGTTAAGCATCTGCCTTTGGCTCAGGTCATGGTCCTAGGGCCCTGGGATCGAGTCCCACATCAAGCTCTCTGCACGGTGAGGAGCCTGCTTCTCCCTCTCCTTCTGCCTTCCACTCTCCCTGCTTGTGTGCTCGTGTGCTTGCTCTCTCTGCCAAATAAATAAAATCTTTTTAAAAAATAAATAATAAATCTTTAAAAAACATACTTTCTGATGAGAGGCATTGTTTTCACATTATATAGCTAATCAAAATGATGTGATCTTAAGGTTTTTACAGTTTTTGTTTATGCTGACAGATATACTTTAATGTGGTTGAACTTAGTAAATCTTAAGGACCATCTTGGGATACCACTGAAATTTTCTGTAGATGGAAAGGATAGGCTCTTGAAGAGCAGGAACTCCGGTTTTATGAATAAAATACAGTACATAACCCATCAAATTAATTTGCTTATTTAATTCTTGGGAGGCAGTATATAGTACAGAGCAATGATTTTAAAATCTTTTTACTGCATCCCATGGTAAGACATGTTTTACATTGTGACCTACTACATATCCACACACATAGACCTTCACATCATGAAATAATGTTTATCCTCTCCACATGCTCTGTGTTCCTTTCCTGTTCTTTATTGAAATATTTACGAATTCTGGTCATGATACACTGAATTGACTTCACAGCTCACTGTGGCGTGACCACCAGGTTGAAAAATATAGTATAGACTTAAGAATACAGAATTTTGGAGGGATATGGGGTCAGAGCTTCTGGGTTTCCAATTCCGCTCCAGACTTGCTTTGCTGTTACCTTGTTACAGTTCATTTCTCTAACCCTCAGTTTTAAATCTATGACAAAAGGATAACATGTAGTATTTACTCATGGGTCATCTTGAGGTTTAAAAGAGAAAAAATCCAACCCGATAGTAAATCTCAGAAAGACTAGGGATCTGAATTTGATGGTGGTAACCAAGAAAGTTGTTTCACCCCCCCATTTTTTCATGTGCTTTTTTTGTAAAGCATGTTTGAAACTTTGTCATCTTCACGTTACTTTGTAAGTTTTGCAGTGAGAGTGGGGAGAGGCGCACGTGACTGAGCAAGTGTTCCCTTGAAAAATAGCTGTTAAAAACTACAGATTTTGGCCTTGTAGGTAATGAAAATCCTTGTTAATGAACTTCTTCATACTATCTTCTATTCCTCCTGATGTTCTTAAGGAACCAGCACTCAGGGGCGCCTGGGTGGCACAGCGGTTAAGTGTCTGCCTTCGGCTCAGGGCGTGATCCCGGTGTTGTGGGATCGAGCCCCGCATCAGGCTCCTCTGCTATGAGCCTGCTTCTTCCTCTCCCACTCCCCCTGCTTGTGTTCCCTCTCTCGCTGGCTGTCTCACTCTCTGTCAAATAAATAAATAAAATCTTTAAAAAAAAAAAAAAAAGGAACCAGCACTCAGTAGACACTAAATAAATACCTTGTTCATGAACTATATCAGCTAAATTTTAAAAAGGTGATTATCCTTTACCTTCTTAAACTGAATGTCAGTCAGAACCTTTGGGCTGCATAAAAGCAAAGCTGAAGCTGAGTTAAAAGACAGACAGATTTAGTGCTGTTAAATAAAGAGAGGAAGTCTGTTTGTTATTAGGCAAAGATACTTGTTAAGTGATATCTTTGCACATGTAAAGAGGTCTACCAGTTGTTTAACTGGACAAATTGAATATGTGACACTTACAGACAAAAAGGAACTAGTATTTTATAGAATTCATTTGGAAGTTAATTATTGATTGGATTGCCAACAATTTATATTCTGGGAAGAAGTGTTGTATCAATGATGTGGGAGAAAATCTAATTTTTGACATGATACTAATATCAAAATAATAGTTAGTAGATAGTAGCATAACATTTATTCAACAGCAATCATATAAGTTAGGTTCTTTTTTTATTCCCGTTCAAAGATAAGGAAACTGAGTCACACAAGTTATTACTTGACCGTATTATACTACTGGTGCATGAGGTAGCCAATATTTGAACCCAGATACTGTTTGACTCCATAGTCTACTCAGCCTCTATGGTGTGCTGTCCCTGCTGCAGATAGATCCCTTGTATCTGCCCAGAGCTGTAAAGATCTGCTTTAGGTCTCAACAAGAGGAACCTTGTCCTGGTTGATAGGTTTCAGTGTTGGTATTCTCAGTGGGAACGGTATCCTTTCATTCTTACGATTGGCTGTTGTTTCTCAGGATTCTCTTCCTGCCAAGGATGGCTCTTAGTTTCTCTCTGCTACCCTGTCCTTGTTTCTTATTTATCATAGATGCTTCATAGGTGTACTATTTTGAAATAGGTGGTATATTCCTAAGTATGATAAAAATGGAACCTTTTTGTCATCCATTTTTTGAGATAGAATTACTCTGGGGTTGGTAACTTCTGGGTTTGTTGGATTGCTAAATGTTAAACTGTCACCTAAGGTTTACAAAATCCTTTGTAGACACTGTAACACAGTTCTCTTACACCTAACAGTATTTGCATTTATATTGTATTTAGTGGGTTCAAAGTGAAAATGTTTTCCCTCTCAAGAATAAGTCTTTCTTACTTGTAAGGTGAGGAGGAGAAGATTGAATAATATAACTTTTTAAGGGCTCTCAGCCTGAACACTGAAATTCTGTGAGTCTGTAATAGTTTCAGAATAGGAGAATGATTAAATATTAAGGTGTTGTTTTTTTAATATTAAGGGTTTTGCCTAATGGAGTTAGAGACAAAGATATTCCCCTGTATCCCTTGCCCCCTTTCTCACTGCAAAAAAGTTCTGATAGAGAATTTGTGCCCAGTTGGCTAAGAAAGGATCCTAGATTTTGTTTGTGTATATTATGTATATAAATCTAAGATCTTTTTCATTAATAGCTTGCAAAAGGGCGCCTGGGTGGCTCAGATGGTTACACATCTGCCTTCGGCTCAGGTCATGATCCCAGGGTTCTGGGATTGAGTTCCATGTCAGGCTCCCTGCTCAGCCGTGAGTCTGCTTATCACTCTCCCTCTGCCCCTCACTCATGCTCTCTCTCTCTGAAATAAATAAAAATATTTTTTAAAAATAGATTTCAAAAGACATTGTCATTACTAAGTCACTACTCAGAGGTCTCAAACTGTGATTCCTGTGGATGAGTTTTCAGTAGGTCAATGATAGTGTTATAAACTGCGCTGTTATTTCTTATAAAAATACCAAGTTTCCCCCCAAATTTTTCCCTTCCATGATATTTTTATACTTTCAGTGCTCATTGTTCAAAAAATATATTTCAAAAAAATATCATGAACTTAGTAATGCTTTTCAGTGATTTTTGTTTGCTTTCATTAATGATGTTCCTGTATTTTTTTAGTATAATTAGGCAGGGCTTGATGTGCATCTGATGGATTAATGTATCTTTCGGCTTCCAAGCGTTCTTTGGTCTGTCGTTTAAGAGTCATTGATTTAAAACAATGTATTTTTGTTTCATGTGTAAATAAATCATCATTTTCAGTATTTACTGAAAAAAGATGACATTTTGATAGTCTCTGGAATTCTGTTAATCTAGGTCAGGATTAGCAGGCCAAGACCACCCCCTATTCCCACAGGTCATTGGTCTTAATGACGTATTTTGTGGGTTGAAATGTTTTGTTGTTGTTGTTTTTTAAGATTTATTTTTTTGAGAGCGAGAGTGTGCACACATGTTGGTGGAGAGGGGCAGAGAGAGAGAATCTCAAGCAGACTCCCCACAGAGCAGGGAGCCTGATGCCGGGCTCAGTCTCACGACCCTGAGATCATGACCTAAGCTGAAGTTAAGAGTCCGACTCTCAACTGACTGAGCCACCCAGGCGCTCTGGTTGAAATGTTTTTAAAGCATTGGTTTAGCTCTCTTGGTACATGTTTGTACTCTGTACTAGGATAATTTGTAAAGTATGGTCAGCTGTATGAAAAATGATCAACTTTATTTTAAATCTATATTGGGACTTTTCTCCTATTTATCCCCTCTGTTCAGTCCCTTCATACTGTTTCCGTCCTGCTGTCCAATAAGCTATCTCCGTTCCGATTTTAATCGCACACTGGCATTTATTCCAAAGTTAATTATTGAAATTTAGGTCTGCAACATTGACTTCTGGATCTCTTCTTTGGAAAGAGAATGCATGGGCTTTGGGAATTTGAATAGTCTAGATTTGGGTAGGTATAGGTTCTTTAAGCATTCTGAGCCTCAGTTTCATCTCTAAAAAATTACAATGTCTATCTTTTTCTGAGTTGTTACAGGCTCATAGTGTAGCAAAGAGCCTAACCCCTGTCAGGCTTGTAAAAGATACTTAGTCACTGTCAATTTCCTTACCTTCCTCCTTCCTGATCAAAATGTATTTTTCCGTAGACTTTTTCTTGGTCTGAAAAATTTTGGGGAAATCTTCTTTGGGCTATTTCTTCTTCCTTGGGGCTATCTGCATAAGACCCCCCTTTAAACAGTAGGTTTGCCTTGAGTTTCATTTCTGTATCTGTGGTTTCTACCTTAAACTCATTCATGTTTCTGCTAGAACTTCTTTCTAAATGATATATAGGCTCATGTGACACAGACCTACCTAGTAGAGGATTTCTCTGTTAAAGATCTTACTTTCATGTAAACAGTAGTTCTTAGATGTTGGAAGTCATGGTCACAGAGGCTAACGCTTTTCTTTTTGTAAGACATAATGAAAGCACTGACATTTAATTCTTTCACACAGCCTGAGAACAAATGAACTAGCTAAAGATTAGTGTATTATTTATGTAACATGAAATTAGTTTTTTGGGAAAAACAAGTACAGTCACTTTTTCTGTGTTTATGCATATAAATTGCTTATTTCAGATAATGACAGATGTTAAAAATGGAGAAAGTTCTGTTAAGCTTTTTTTCTCCTTACAAAATGGATCCATTTTGATGGTAAGTTATTTTGATATATTGTATCAAGAAAACCCAAACCTAAAATGTATTTGCGGGGGGCGCCTGGGTGGCTCGGTTGAGCGTCTGACTCTTAGTTTCGGCTCTGGTCATGATCTCGGGGTTGTGGGATTGAGCCCCGCTTCGGGCTCCATACTTAGCACACAGTCTGCTTGAGATTCTCTCCCTCTGCCTCCCCTTCTGCCCGCCCCCATAAATAAATAAATAAAATCTTTAAATAAAATGTATTTCCTTGCTCCTAAATAGGTATTTTCTCTCGCTAAACTCTATATGTCTCCCGGGCTCAGTGTTTATTTTTTCACTTTCTCTTTAATCATCCATCAACTCGTGCTTTTTTGTGTATTTCTTATTCTCTTGCATTTTGAGCTTTTATATAAACTTGGTGTTATGAATTATCCTTCCTAAATATCTTGGAATTCATCCCCCCCGTTTTCTTCACCCTACACTTATAGCACATCTCTCTCTCTCTCTCTTTTTAAGATTTTATTTATTTATTTATTAGAGAACGTGTACGAGCAGGGGGAGAGGGTGGGGCAGAGGGAGAAGCAGGCTCCCCGCTGAGCAGGGGCCTGATGCGGGGCTCTATCCCAGGACCCTGTGATCAAGACCTGAGCCAAAGGCAGACTCTTAACCAACTGAGCCACCCAGGCGCCCCACATCATCTCTGTCTTGGTCTGCTGCAGCAGTTACCTAAAATGTCTCCCTGCTTGTAGTCTTATTCTACCCATTCTCAGTTTGCTTCCATACTTCCGTGGAGTAGTCTTTCTCGTCACAAATCTGACTATGTCATGCAGTTTTCTATCTGAAAACTTTTCTGACCTCCACTGTCCATGGGATTAAGTGAACTCTTTAGTATGGCATACAAGGTTGTGGGTGATATCTTCCACATCTCTTGTCATCACCTGCCTGAGGCTTGGATTTCTGTTCTGAACATCCATACCAACGATGAATTACTCTAACCATTGTTCTTAAAGAGCGCCAATGTCTTTCATATCTCCATAAGTTCGAATGCGCTGTTCAGAAGATCCTTATCCACCTGGTGATTTCTTCCTTGAGACTCAATTCCACGGTTGTCTTTGTAACCTTTCTCCCCAGGCAAAGTTCAGCATTCCTTCTCTGTTCCCACAGCATTTTGAACACAAACACTCTTGCTGTGATTTACATATTTCTCTGTCCTTTTCATCTTGTTGTGAATTTCTTGGAATCAGACTTTCTCTTTCATCCTTCTTGCCTGATGTGTAGCAGATTCTTCATAAATAGCAAATGGATGGATCTGGTAGAAGATGATGGTTTGTATTTAGAAGAGAGTTAATTGGCATTTTAAGTTTTTAATGTTAATACTAAATATTTTGTTCTAAAGATGGTGGAGCCAGGGCAAGATTTACTGCTTGCTGCTTTGAGTGAGAGTGGAATTAGTCCGAATGACCTCTTTGATATTGATGGGGGAGATGGAGGGCTTGCAACTCCAACACCTACTCCTTCAGTTCAACAGGTAAGAGTTTTCCCAAGCCTCTGTAAAAAGTAGATTGTTTCTTAATTTTAATTTCTATTTATAGAAATAGACATTATTAAGACATAATTTTAAGTAAGCACGTGTATGTTATTTTTATATTAGTCTTCACTTGTGAGATTTTATATGTGTGTGTGTGTGTGTATAAATAAATAAATAAATAAAAGTAAGGAATTGTTTAGAGCTCTTGTGGGGGGTTTGTTAATCTCCTTACTAGTTGTCTTTGTACTTTATAGGGGCCCTCTTCTGAGGTCTCACTATACACATTCTCTGAAAGTAAGAATAAGATTCTGGTGTCAGTATAGTTTTATGAAGATGTACTTGCAAAGATTATTAGTTCATACCTGGTATCAGAGATTTTACAATCTGTTTGAGTGTGAAACTTGACATCTTTTTTGTTTTAATAAATATATCTTTTGTTCTTGAGACAGAATTCACTGCCATCATTTTTTATTTCTTTCTCTGATGTTGTTTGCTCTCTAGTCCGTGCCACTTAGTGCATTAGAACTAGGTTTGGAGACTGAAGCAGCAGTTCCTGTTAAACCAGAATCAGAGACAGTACCTACTCCAGCCCTACTAAATGTTAGGGTAAGAATGATTTGCATTTGGCATGACTGCTAAAATGGTTTTGAATTAGAGTAAGAAAGTAACCCGTAATACGAAGTAGTTTTATCTTACCAGTTGTCTTTTGCTACTTTCCAATATGCTACTCTCAGCTCCTGTTTGATAAAACATTTCTTCATTCTTCTCGTAGTTACGTTGACCAAAAGATAATTGGGACGGGGCACCTGGGTGGCTTAGCCGTTAGGTGTCTGCCTTTGGCTCAAGTCATGATCCCAGGATCCTGGAATCGAGCCCCGCATTGGGCTCCCTGCTTGGCGGGAAGCCTGCTTCTCCCTTTCCCGCTCCCCTTGCTTGCGTTCCCTCTCTCGCTATCTCTCTCTGTCACATAAATAAATAAAATCTATAAAAAATAAAAATAAAAATAAATTGGGACAAAACAAAGTTTTTTGAATTTACTTATTGTAAATGATACAAAATTCATGAAGTAAAGATGAGCTACACTTTTCATTTTTACTTGTTGATTTCAGCTTTTGTCCATTGGTATGTGTGATTTTTATATAATGGTAATTGTGCTTTAAATATAGAGTTTCTCTGATTTTGCCTTAAACATAGCAACTATTAACTTAAGCCTAGTGTATAAAATTATTGGACAACCTGGTTAAAAAATTGATAACTTATGATAAATTATTGTTGAGAGTTTTATTTAAAAGTGGTAAGTGGTGGGATGCCTGGCTGGCTCAGTTGGAGGAGCATGCGACTCCTGATCTTGGGGTTGTGAGTTTGAGCCCCATGTTGAGTGTTGAGATTATTTAAATAAATAAATCTTATTACAGAAAAGCTGCCTGCTTTACTAATTTTTTTAGAGTAGGCTCCATGCCCAACATGGGGCTCGATCTCACAACCCCTAGATTAAGAGTTGCATGCTCTACGATTGAGCCAGCCAAACACCCCAAAGCTGCCTGCTTTAAAAAATAAAAGTGATGAGTGGTGATCTGTAAGGATCTTGTTATTGGAGTCATGGAAAAATAAATAGTTTGAGGAGGAAAGGAAGTAGAAATAGACTGAAATTTAAAAATATCTTGATTATACTTCAGTCATTGTAGTCACAGACAACATTGTTATCCTCCCAATCTTGACCTTTTTTTTCCCTGCATTTTTGTCCAACTCCTAATGTCCCCCTCTACCCCCAACTGTAAAAAATAACATGCTGTGTAGCTTTGTCTTAGGTTCAAAGGTAGTACCTATATTATCACCAATATGTAATACTGGTGGATGGGCTGGATCATTTATGCAACATAGGTATTTAAAACTCTGCTTGGTTGTTTTATCTTTTAAATTCTAAACATTCGTATAGTCTGTATGATAGCAAACAAAGCATTGGACAAGAATCATAGAATGCTAGCAATGGAAAATGGACCCCAGAAAGCCTGGGCATTTGGGGGTGAGAAGTGATTTGCCTAAAGTTATTGACCCAGTTGGGACGGTGGTGGGATTTGAAATTCTTTCTGTTCCTAGTCCTTGTATTACATAGCATTACTACACATCACAGCTTGCTTAAGATAGTCCCATTTTATGCTTGGTGCCCCTGACAATTATAGAAAATGTCACACTATTACTATACCTTTTTTTCCCCCTCAAAGTGGTGTGTTTTAACTTGGTAGTTTATAGTTAGGCATGTTCAATTAAAAATACAGTGCCAGTGTTTAGGTAAGAATTAAAGTCAGTTTTAGATGTTTAAATGGCCTCCCGTGTTTGTGGATCTAAGCCACATTAGAGAGTACAGTACTTCTCAGTGGTCTGATGTGTTATGGTTTTCTTTTATAGCAGCAGCCTCCATCTACTACAACATTTGTGCTGAATCAAATAAATCAGCTTCCAACCCTGGGATCTACAATTGTAATGACTAAAACACCGCCTGTAACAACGAATAGGCAGACCATCACTTTAACAAAATTTATCCAGACTACTGCAAACACACGCCCTTCAGTCTCAGCACCAGCAGTACGAAATGCCATGACCTCTGCACCCTCAAAAGACCAGGTTCAGCTGAAGGATCTACTAAAAAATAATAGTCTGAATGAACTCATGAAACTGAAGCCACCAGCTAATATTGCTCAGCCAGTTGCAACAGCAGCTAGTAAGTCTGTTTTCAGTAGTGTCAGCTGGCCCCTGTTGGTAAGATGTGTCAGTGTGTTTTTAAGGGTTTCCTTGGGTCTTGAAACAACTGAGTGTGAAGGACATACCTGCATGACTGTACAATTACAGTATTTATACAATTCAAAGGAAGGAGAAATTCAGAAGCCCTAGCATTTACCTTGAAATGAAGTGTGGAATTTTACCAGGTGGCTACATTAATTAACACCATGAGATCTCGGTTTTATATATTGGGAATAACTGGTTAACATTTTCTCGGTTCTTTAAATCAGTACTTCTCAAACTTGAGAAGTGCCTGTGAATCACCTGGAGATCTTGTTCGAAAACAGAATCAGATTTGGTAGGTCTGAGGTAGGGCCCAAGATTCTGCATTTCTAACAAGCTTTTCGGAGATGCTCTTGCTGGTGGTCCTTGGACCATGCATGAGGTAACTAGCTTTAAACTGATACTTGACTGCTTTAACTCTGACTTTTACAGTTTTATTATTTTGCCTGTCATTGGCTTCATTGCTTGTGAGTAGTTGTGTATTTAGTAAATTCTCTTTTAAAATACATACATTTTTGGGGTGCATTGGTGGCTCAGTCGGTTGAGCATCCAACTCTTGATTTTGGCTTAGGTCATGATCTCAGGGTCCTGGGATTGAGCCCTGCATTGGCCTCTGCTCAGTGCCAACCTCTGTGCTCAGTGCAGAGGCTGCTTGTCCCTCTCCCTCCCTCTCTGCCCCTCCCCCTGCTCACATGTACTCTCTCTCAAATAAATAAAAATCTTATTAAAAAAATAAGATACATACATTTTCATTATAAAATAATTCACTTTTTAAAAAAAAGATTTTATCTGTTTATTTGAGAGAGAGCATTGTGGGGGGGGAGGGCTCGATCCCAGGACCCCAAGATCAGGACCTTAACCTGAGTCAGACACTTAACCAACTGAGCCACCCAGGCGCCCCTTACTGTATATGTGCATATGTGTGTGTGTGTGTGTGTGTGTGTGTGTGTGTGTTTTAAAGAATGAGCACCCATATAATCCTTTTTTAAAAAACAGCTTTACTGAGATATATTGTATATACCATGAAATTCATCCTTTTAAAGTACATGGTTGAGTGGATTTTAATGTATTTACAGAGTTGTTAAACTGTCACCATGAGCATAGGGTTTAAAGGGGAAAAGTTCAACAGTGGTTTGATTACATTTTTAGAGAGTTTATCGATAAAGAATATAGATTTTATTGTTTTCCTTTAGAGTGTTTGTTATTGCTCATTTATTCAACAAATACCTATTGAGTGCCTACTATGTGCCAAGCCCTTTGTTCTGGGATTTTGAGGCCGTGGCTGGGAAGAAAACTGTTTAGATCTCTGCTATTGTGGAGCTTGCATTCTAGTGGAAAGAGACAATAAACAAAATAAGTATTCATATAGGGTGTCTGAAAGGAGTAAGCACCATGGAGAGAAACTGGAAATGAGGTGTGGGGCAGGAAGAGGTTATAGTTTATAGTGTTCAGAGGAAGCTTCATATTTAGTAAGGTCATTTTTAAGGGTAAAATAAAATTATTAGGTGTATTTTAAAATCTTGGTTACATCAAATTTTAGTAGTACAGTTTTAGAAACTGAAAAACATGAACTGTTAAGGGGGATATTCTTTCCTTTCCTTCTGCATTCAGCTGAAGTGTATTTGGGTACCTGTTATGTAACAGTACCATGGTGGGCACAGTTGGAAATGATAACTGACCTCAGTTATATTCTAAGCTGACCACTATTTTATAGTTTTAAGGTAGGAATGGGTGCCTTTTTTTTTTTTTCTTTTTAAAGTAAATTTTTTGGGATTGTATGTTTGGATTAAGGGGATAGAATAGAGGTTCCTGAGGATTTATACTAGTACATAAATAGCATTTTATTAGGGTTTTGGAATGAGCTGATAGGTATTAAACAGTTTCTCTTTCCAAGCAGCTGCTTTGTTTTTCTAATATTGGGAGATAAGTTTTAACATCTGATACAGACCAATATATAATTTTGTGGCAGAATGGACTGCTTGGAAATTGTGTTTGTGTTTGTGAAGTAGAGGGCTGGGACATTCTAACACAATGGCCAAGAAGTATTTGTAGGGTGATGTAGAACTAACTTTGTCTGCAGTGACAGATGTAATTTAAAATATCAGATAATCTAATCTTTTGTTTGAGTCCATACTGTTGTGCCCTTATAGCTGTAGTTTACTCTCAAGGTCATTGTCCTGAACTAACTGCAACCTGGCAACTGTATGCCCATTGAGAAGTCATTTTAACTGTCTTAGGGGTGATTTTTACTCTGCTCTAACATAGAGAGCAGACCATGGCCCTGACCTAGCTGGGGTGTAGGGCAGGATCTGGAATGACTCCTGGGAGACTTGGATGATCATTAGTTAGTGGAAGCAGCTATCATTAAATCTTCAGGTTTGAGGAGAAATCCTGCTGCTTTTATGTGAGTGGCTTCCTGAGCATTCCACTCCTCAAATCAGCACATGTTCTCATAATTTAAAGGAGAAGACTATGTTACTGTGAGGGAAGTTCAGAAAGCAAAACAGAACAATAGGTTTGGAGCTGATCGAGTAATGCTTAGTACAGTAATGTCT
Source organism: Ursus americanus (assembly GCF_024610735.1). Lineage (NCBI taxonomy): Eukaryota > Metazoa > Chordata > Mammalia > Carnivora > Ursidae > Ursus > Ursus americanus. Next base: position 19,386,927 of record NC_142156.1, on the reverse strand, counting down.
CCCACATCCAGTGGAGTAATTTTTGAAAAACAAAGAACTGCAAATCAAGGCCGTCCTTGTGTAGAAGCCTGAGAAACTATCAGACTAGACCAGGGCTAAAAAAGAAACATGTAAGTGATGCCAAAGGTAAGCGTACTTTTGTGTGTAGTAGAGGGTCATCTTTTTACTGGAAGGGAAGAACATTAAAAGTATGAAACTGCAGAGAGCGAGGTTTTGCATGTTCCCCTCTCACTTATCTGTGGGTGTTGGCCCTTCTGGAGCCTTGAGCCCTTTGGCTCTCTGTTCGGGTTCTGAGCTTTCTCTCGCATGAGGTCCAGTTCTGTACTCTGCTCACTGTTCACTTGCTCTCCCGCAGTTACATTAAACACTTAAATTTGGTACCTCTGTTCCAGCCTCCTTATTTTGTTAACACTTCAGTTGTAGTCATTTTGGAATCCCAAGTGACAGGCCTCCCATATACTCCCTGTCTTTGGTAGAATAGATTAGATGTTAGTCGTTCTGGTGTGATTTTCATACTGGTCTCAGAAGTCGCCAGTACCTGAGGTGGGTGCTTCAGGGAGGCAGCCTGGTTACAGGGACTCTAGACACTCAGTCAAGCAGTTCTGCTTGGCCTGATACTCGGATTGAGGGATTCTCTTGCTGTATCTAAAAAGAGTTTGTGAACCACTGGTATAGAAGAAGAAAAGATTGATTGATTGGATCTTTTTTCTGAGGGGAGGAGGAAAATAGAGTTCCCCAATTTTTTTTCTTCCAAGAAATAATTACTTGCCTCAAAAGTAAGTATCACCAACTCAGATGGATTGATTCTGTCTTGGTGTTAACACTATTCTCGTTTGTTTGTTTTTGATGAACCAAGTAAAGTGTCCCAAAGTAATGTTGGCTGTTGGTATTTGTATTAAAATAAACTATCAAACACTTCTGGTTAAGGTGTCCCTAACCAGAGCTAGTGTTCATAACTAGTTCTCAACACATTTCTGTTTAAGTTGCCTGTTTTCTAAGGTTAATTCTTACCTCCATGATAACATAGCTTTGAATGTTTTCATTCTTACGCTTAATTTAAGTTAGTGACAGGGTGGTATTGTTTGGTTTGTGAAGTGGGTAAACTTTACTGACTCTTTAGATTTAACATTTTTTTAAAACTCAATTTGAAATTGAGATTTTGTTCTAAAATCTAATAACTCTCCCCCTCAGCTGATGTAAGCAATGGTACAGTAAAGAAAGAGTCTTCTAATAAAGAAGTAGCAAGAATATGGATAAACGACATGAAAATGAGGAGTTTTTCTCCAACCATGGTGAGTTTCAGAAGCTGCATCTGTATTGTGTGGCATGAAAGTATGCTTGGCTGAAAGTGCTCCAAAACAACCCTCAGAAAACTTGTTTTTGGGTGAAGGGGGGCTACTCAACCACATGAACTAATGAATAACCATTAAATCTCTAACATAAACTGACATACTAAAGGCGATTGATGGTAGCTTGCATATTTGATAAGGTTTAGTATTGCACGCAGTACTGACATCCTTTTGTTGTGAATCTCATCTGATCAGAGACAAAGACAATGTGGAGTTAACCAAACTATTTGATAACTATGTCTGTTTTGGGATTGAACCTGAATATATAGATAATTATGAGCTGTCAGATCATACAATATTCTAGTTACGAGTAATTTTTTTCCTTCAATTTTGGAAATGCCTTGGGTTAATTAACTCTGCACATTTATTTCATAATTGTCATGCGTATAAAACTGCGTGTATGTGGTGGGTTTGTACAAGAAGTATACTACATGGCTCCCCCTTCCATAATCATACAATTCAACAAGCATATGGTTTAAGTAGTATAAAGTACAGCAAAAAGTAGATTGTAAATACTCACAAAAAGTACACTAAATACTCACAATTAGGATTATGAAATTGGAGGAAGAGGAAGTCTCCCTGGACTCCGATGGCCTGGGAAGACTTCATTTTGTGGAGCAGGTATAACAGAGATTGGGTGCTGAGTTTGAACAGACTGTAAGGGGGCATTTTAGGAAGGGAGCTAAAGCATTAGTAGGCACAGAGGAGGTGGTGGCTATATGCTTAGATGGCAATAAGCCAGGAGGAAGTTGGAATGGTTGATTTTGGTACTGTGGAGGGTCCTGAGTTGAGTTTGGACTTTGGGCACCTGGGTGGCTCAGTTGGTTAGGCATCCGACTCTTGGTTTCTGCTTAGGTCATGATCCCAGGGTCATGAGATCCGGGCTCGGTGGGGAGTCGGCTTGAGATGCTTTTCCTCTGCTGCTCCCCCTCACCCTCCCACTTGCATGCATGTGTGTGCTCTTTCTCTCCAATGAATGAATAAATCTTAAAAAAAAAAGAAAGAAAAAGAAAAAGACTTTGGACTTGGTGCAGCACCAGTGGGGGCCCCTGGAAGTGGAGGATCCTGTTAGTGATTCAAGATGAGTCAGGTGGGGAAGAGAGGCAGGTTGGAAGTTGGTTAAGTACTCCGGAAGGGAAGTATTAAGAGACTAAACTTGGGGGATTGCAAAGAGGATTGGAAAAAGATGAGGGGAAAGAAAAAAAGGAAAATAGGAGATGACTGCATGTAACAATACCAAAGAATTGTTAGGACTTGGGGATGGAATATGGAATTGGAAAGACAGCACAGCAATCTGTGCCTGAGCTTTTGAACAGGGACCAGGAGAATAAATGCTGGCAGGACCCAGTTTACTTAATGGTTCTCTGCCAGCGGCTTATGTGGAAGTTGATTTTTAGAAAGTAAGATTGCATTTTTCTTTGAGAAATGTTCGTAATGCTCAGGTTCCCAGTCGAGCCCATGTTTGCCCATAATACGCCAAGAGTTCTATGTTGTCCTTGCAGTTAAGAAACATGTAACGGGGCATCTGGCTGGCTCAGTCAGTGGAGCATGTGACTCTTGATCTTGACGTCTTATTCGGGCCCCACGTTGGGAATAGACCTTACTTTAAAGAAAAAAAAAAGCAAAGAAAAGAAACATCTAGCAGAGATTAGAAACTGGGAGACTGTGCACCAAAGCCAGTTGACAGATGTGTTTTCTTTGGCCTCCACAATATTATGAAAAATTTTCAGTTTGTTGCTACCACATAAAGATCCTGATCTCCAGGTTCTCCTGAAAAATAGGAGTACATGACAACCCTGGGTCCACATTCCCCACCTAGTTAAACATGCCTCAAGTTGAGTAGTGAACACCTGTTTTGTGTGTTGGGCGGGCCTTCCCCAGGTACCACAATCTTTCCCCGCTCCCTCTCATGATTATCTCCTTGACCCTAAGCTTGGTGACCATCAGTTGTTATTTGACTGGCATAGAAATTTACTTGTCTGGTTCCTGGATTTTGTGACCAGACAGTATCACCAACTTATCTTCCAGTTACACTCTTGGTAAGTTTTTGTTTTTTTTTTTTTTTTTTGAATTCAGGTACGGGAAGGTGCACTAGAGAAGGAAGGAGGCTGGTCATTTCGTATGTGTTCGTACTTGATAGGTGGGGAAAGCGGTGAACGTGGAGATGGGGAGCACTCAGAATTCTAAGTGATTTGCTTAAGGCCACACAAATAACAGCAGAATGGGGATTTACATCTGTTTCTTTGGTCAACCCCGCTTTGTCTACTGTTTCTGAAATTGAGTTTCATTTTGGCAAACTTTGTAAGAGCATTCAGAGCTGTTTTAGATTTTTTTCCTGAGGATTCCATGGATTGGTGTTGATTGGATGTTTACCTATCATCTCCCTTCTCTTTCCCACTTTTATTGATCATCTATGTGACATCATACTCTAGGCTAAAGAAAAAGAAATCAAAAAGCTTGCCCTTACTTTTCAAGGCTTTGTTGTCCTTGGCATTGCTTATAGGTCCTGACTTGTTTCTCTTTCTTTTTTTTTTCTTCTTTTCTATATATGCTGGGCTTTACAGCTTTTTCTCTGTAGTTTTTATTGAACAAGCACATTAATAAAGAGCTTCGCTGATGGTTTTACTTGTAGTGAAAGGAGGCTAGTGCAGGGTCTTTCTATTCCCCTATTCCTCCCTACTTTATCCTTTAAGGTTCTGTGAAGAAACAAAGGAACATGTGACTGGTAACCATTCACTCAAGTTGCCCGGGACAGTCTCTCTTCGTTCCTGTTTTCCTGGTGTAGTTACTGATAGCTCCCTGTTGCATTTTTGGGTGTGCCAGGGTTTGGAGAGTAAGTGCTATGGCTATCTTACATATGATTATTATTTGGAGATACAGATGTGTCTGAAGTAGATTCTCTGTCCTTCAGAAGAACCTTTAAAACCCAGAGTTTTCTGGGGCTTTGGTTTCAGTGTCCGATGGGAAGAAGACAGCTTAATTGAAGGTGCACTGAAATGAGGGTGGGATGTGTAACTTCAACAGAGTTTCTACCACTGAGGTTGTAGGATGAGCTGCTGGGGCTCATCCACTTTTTCTCCCCAAATCTTTTGGTCTTTCTATTCCTAGAACTGAAATGAAGACTGAGGTTAGAAAGAGTTCCGGGCATCAGGGAGGGTGGTGGGCAATATTGAAGGGGAAAGTAGTTAGAGATAATGGTGGCTGGAAGGATGGTGGAGCCTTGTAGTGAGTGACCAGTGGTGTGTTAGGGATGAGAGTTAGGTCAGTCACAGATTATCTGTACTCATTGGAGAAGCACGGAAGATGCAAAGTGTGACCCAGATTTTAGGGAATATGGAAGTGGTATGTCATGTTTCCAAGATTGAAGACTGTTCAGTATTCCTACAGAAGAGTTTTTCTGTGTGTTGGTTAGGCCTCCAGTCTCTGGTTATGCTCCCTCTGTGTTACAGAAGGTCCCTGTTGTGAAAGAGGAAGATGAACCAGAGGAAGAAGATGAAGAAGAAATGGGTCATGCAGAAACCTATGCAGAGTATATGCCGATAAAATGTATGTTGTTGGGATCTGTCAGAATAATTAAAGACTTCTGGGTTCTTCTTAAACTTAAGTAACTTTCCCACGCATATTATCGTCTATTAAGATCTGTCAGTATTGGGTACCTCAGAATTTGACAAGAACTTTATAATAGATTTTAAACTGTACTATGTTTTAAAATATCTACATGCAAATTTTACTGTGGGTTATTTTCCCTACTCAGAACTGTTTTCGGTTGAAGTCTTTCAAGAGTAAAACTTGGGTTTTATTTTGTTTCAAGTTAATTTTGCTCATATCAGCAGTGATTATAAAATCATAGTAAATTGTGGAGATATAAATCTGTATCTTAGCTTTATATACTTTATACAAGCAAAGCATAAAAACATGGGAATCTTAAAAATAAAATGTGCTACTTATTTCAGTGGTGTACATTAACAGTTTTGCCCCTTTTTCCATAACAACCATGATTTATTTTTTTAGTGGCCACTATGTCAAATTGAAAATTAATAGTTTTAGCTTTGATGTAAAAATGTTCACTTTTTCGTTATGTGGGGGTGAAAGGATGAAAAAAACCTGTGGCTAGAATCCTTTATGTATTCTGAGTTTCTATAAAAAGCCACTAATATTACCACTTAAACTCAAAATTTCTGTTTACCAGCTGTGTATCGACCTCAACTGTAGGGGGTACCTGGCTGCTCAGTTGGTAGAGTATGCGACTCTTGATCTCAGCATCTCTTGATCTCAGGGTCAAGAGTTCACACCCCATGTTGGACATGGAACCTGCTTAAAAATAATATATACATATATAAATTTTTAAAAAATGAACCTTAAGTTGTGGTATCTGTGGTTAAGTGGTTTCCCTCACCCCAATAATAGTTTTCATAAAAGAATTGAAAGTTTATCTATGGCCCTTTAAACCAAGGTCAGCAAACTAAATTTGGACCATTGCCTGTTTATATTAAGTTTTATTGGAAAATAACCATGCACATGAGTTTATTTATTTATTGGCTGTGCCTGCTTTTACACTGCTACAGTGGCATTGTTCAGTAATAGACCAGATGCTCAACAAAGCTGTAAATATTAATTGTCTATTTATAGAAAAAGTTTGCTGGCCTTTATTTAAAACTATTCACATAATGCATTTTGAGGAATTAGTTGCTGTTTAATTTATTAGCGAAGATTTCCATTAAAATACCGTTCAAAATAAAATTATATTACAAACTTTTGTTTTACTAATTCAAGTGAATGATTCATTCAAATAGATTTCCAAATCTAGGATTATGTTTTGTTGCTACTGGAGAACCTGGTGATATGAGCTAAGTTGATATTTTTTAGATCTTCTTTAATGAGCAGGTCTCTAATACTTACTCCGTAAGTATTTGATAGATAGGTCCTTTTATCAAATTCAGATAGTAATTTACCACCTACCAGTGCCTTTTTAGAATCCTGGAGTGTATAGTTATTTACTTTTGTTTTCTCTGTGATAGCAAAATATATGGCAATATTATATAATAAAACTGGGAGCATTATTACCTAGAAAAATTAAAATGAAGTATTTTTAAATTTTCATTTAGTAAAAATTGGTCTACGTCATCCAGATGCTGTAGTGGAAACTAGTTCTTTATCCAGTGTTACTCCTCCTGATGTTTGGTACAAAACATCTATTTCTGAAGAAACCATTGATAATGGCTGGTTATCAGCATTACAGCTTGAGGCAATTACTTATGCAGCCCAGGTAAGCAATATTTCATAACTACCTACAATATATTTATTTTTTAATCCTAGTCCGTGTAATATAGTTGCTTTAACACAAAGGTAAATTTTTCTTGAATGAAAACTTGTGCTTGTGGTTTTTACAAAAGTTTCATGTGTTAGAAAATTATTTACTTTTTTATTTTAGAGAGCGTGTGCGTGAGCAGGGGGAGGAGCAGAGGGAGAGGGATAAGCAGACTGTGCTGAGCGTGAAGCCCAATGCAGGGCCTGATCCCATGACCCCGAGATCATGACCTGAGCCGAAATCAAGAGTTGGACACCCAACCGAGCCACTCAGGTGCCCCTCGTGTGTTAAAAAATTAAAGGGGTAGCATGGATGCAGGGGGTTCATTTCTACTGGAAATGAAAAATGTTACCTTTTTGGAATTCACTGGATATGTATTAAAAATGTGGGGTGCCTGGGTGGCTCAGTTGGTTAAGTGTCCAACTTTTGATTTCTACTCAGGTCATGATCTCAGGGTCATGAGATCGAGCCCTGCGTCGGGCTCCGTGCTGGGTGTGGAGCCTGCTTAAGATTCTCTCGCTCCTCTCCCCACACCCAGCTCTCATGCACGTGCTTCCTCTCTCTTTAAAAAAAAATTAAATTAAAAATACATATATCCTATCGTGCCTGGCTGTCTCAGTTGATAGAGCATGACTCTTGGTCTTGGGGTCGTGAGTTCTAGCCCCACATTGAACATAGAGCTTACTTAAAAAAAAAATACATATATCCTTTGACTTTACAATTCCATTATTGTGAGTCTATCCAATAGAACTATTCAGTTAAGAATATATTTATATTAAGGAGATGATGGATGGATGGATGGATGGATGGATGGATGGATGGATGGATGGATGACTATTTGTTGTAGCTCTTTTAACCCTGGTTGCTGAATGCTAGAAAGGATCTAAAATCCCATACACTGGTGGCTCTTTGAATGAACTGTGGTGTTACTATATGGGTGTTTTACTGGCTTTCAAAAACCATGAATTAGTTATGCCGGTTTTCTTGAGAGGATTTCTTTTGTACTCCATTTCTGAAAAATAAGTAACGGCCAAACAGCTACCCATCCTCCATATTTATGTGTGATTAAAAGTTTGTATTTGACTATGCAGACATTGAAAGAGATACAGAAGAATGCTCACCAATTTGTTAACCTCAGTAACTTGAGTTAAACCTGGCATGTGAGTGTAGCCAGAAAGAATACATAGTAAATATAAAGTATCCATACTGAGCCAGACCGTGTGCCATTTGTATACACATAGATCACATTAATATATTCCTACAACAGTGTTTCAAAGACTGATCACCACAGTATCTAAAGGAGTAGATTAATCATCAGCTTTCTCTTTTCAGCAACATGAAACATTCCTACCTAATGGAGATCGTGCTGGCTTCTTAATAGGTGATGGTGCTGGTGTAGGAAAAGGAAGGACAATAGCGGGAATTATCTATGAAAATTACTTGTTGAGTAGAAAAAGAGCGTTATGGTAAGTGCCAAAAACTGTAGAAGCTTTCTTTAGCGAATAGTTATCCTAACATGTGAGATGGGTTTTAATGAGTAGGTGTATTTTTTTTAAGTGTCAAGCTTTGTTTTTATTAATCCTGAATACTGCTAGATTGATGAAATTTGCATTTAATTTGTGTGGTTTTTTTTTTTTTCTTCTTTTTTATGTGGCAGGTTCAGTGTTTCAAATGATTTAAAGTATGATGCTGAAAGAGATTTGAGGGATATTGGAGCAAAAAACATTTTGGTTCATTCATTAAACAAGGTATGAAAGTTTTCTATTTGGTTAGTCATTCAGTAAATATTGACTCATTTATGAGATGGGAATAACAGTTTCTACTTTGTAGAATTGTTGTGAGGATTAAATGAATTATTTTACAGAAAGTGTTAGTGAGTGCTAGCCACTGTTGTTGGTTAATGTGCATCAAGTACTATGCCAGGTATGGTTATGTAGTGGCAAACAAAATGGGCTGTGTCTCTGTTACGGAGTTTATTCTCTGTCTTTGGTGTTCTTTTTGTCTTTGTTTCTGAGGTAACTTTCTGTGGCTGAAACTCCTAACTGTGAGTATAAGGGTGTAGTGTAGTAAAGCTGTGTGGACAGGTAGTACATAGACAATTGTTGAGGTTTGGAGACTGATTTGGATATTTGTATATATGCTGGATTTTTATATCTGTACCTGTATTCATGTTAAAACAGTTCTGTCCAGTGGAAGAAAATGTGTCTCAGTATCTAAAGCATAGTTTAATGTGCTAGGAATCTTCATGTTCATTTGGCAAATCTTTACTGACCTCCTGTGTACCAAGAGCTGGAGTTACAAGGGTAGATAGAATAGGCAGACTTAGTTCCTGCAGGTACCTCCCTGTTAGCCTTTTTTGTTTTTTGTTTTTTTAAAGATTTTATTTATTTATTTGACAGAGGGAGACAGCGAGAGGGAACACAAGCAAGGGGAGTGTGAGAGGGAGAAGCAGGCTTCCTGCCAAGCAAGGAGTCCGATGAGAGGCTCGATCCCAGGACCCTGGGATCATGACCTGAGGTGAAGGCAGACGCTTAACGGCTGAGCCACCCAGGCGCCCCCCCCCCCCCCGTTAGCCTTTTGAAAATAAGTAAATATAAATCTACTTTCCATGTGAGCCCTAGGTTGGTTCACTGTTGCCCTTCTCATCATTGGCCTTTTTGGGTGGGAATGACTGCATGAATTGGTAGGTAAAGTACTCTGTCTTGAATGATTCCTCACAGCTCAAAACTAAAAACATTTAAGTGGGATCTAGAAATATTTTCGATTTCTTAGTCCATGTAATTGAAGGAAAGCTATATTAGCTATTAATAATAATTTTTTATATATGCCTTAGAACTTAATTATAGTGACTTGGCATACAGTGAGTGCACAATAAATATTTTTGTAGAGTGAATATTGTGGCTTTTTTTCTTGGAGGGGGGTTTGGTTTGTATTTTTTTTGTGTGGATAGGTTTTTTGTGGGGCACATGCATGGCTCAGTCAGTTGAGCATCTGCCTTCGGCTCAGATCTTGATCCCAGGATTCTGGCATCAAGCCCCTCATCGAGCTCCCTCCTCAGGGGAGAGTCTGCTTCTCCCTCTTCTTCCCTTCCTCATGCGTGTGCGCGCCCTCTTTCTCTCTCTCTTTCTCAAATAAAATGAATAAAATCTGTAAAAAAAGTTTTTTTAAGACTTTGATGAAAACTAGATCGTTGTGTCATGAAGTTGTGTGTATATGTATAAACGTAGATGCATGCATGTGTGTGTTTATACATACGTAGAAGTTTCGTGTGTGGTCTTAGGGGCTCTTTTGACTTCCCTAAAACCCATGATGGACCCACCAATTTCCTGCTATAGAAGTTTGGGTGGGATAAATTTTTCAGAGATTAAAATGTATATGTTAAATTCTTCTTCTTTTTTTTTTTTTTTTAGTTTAAATATGGAAAAATTTCTTCCAAACATAATGGGAGCGTGAAAAAGGGTGTTATTTTTGCTACCTATTCTTCCCTTATTGGTGAAAGTCAGTCTGGCGGTAAATATAAAACTAGATTAAAACAACTTCTGCATTGGTGCGGTGATGACTTCGATGGAGTGGTATCCTTTACAACAAATGTTTTTATATTTTTTAATGACACAAAAGTGAATGTGAGAATAAACATTTAAAATTACATCCTGAGATTAACTGAAATTGGTGGGATGGGAGCTTTGATGACGTCCCAGCGTCCAAGGGGGGTTCTGTTTTGTAGCTGTCATACCAGAGGCCAATATTTAAGCTCCTGTTTTAGGAAAATGTTAAAAAGTGTGGGAAGTGATGAATACTGTATTCCGCTTTTGGGGATTCACACTGCATATTCACATAGTAGAGCACCTGAGAAGACTCGGGGAGAAAACTGAACTTCGTGGTTTCCAAACCTATTTGCTCATAGCAGACCTTTCACTGTCGTGCATGAGGAATGTTTTTCAAATGGTGATTAAGTTAGAGACCAGTTGTACTTAGAGAATTTGCCAAAATTATCTCTGTGGTAGACATTTCTTGCCACAGTGGATTTTTTCTTCCGGTCAATATAAATACCGAAATCAGTGGTTTCCTCTCAAACTTGAGAGGGAGGGGTGATGTCAAGGAGGCACATAGAGGGCTTCATTTATGTTTGTGATCTTAAAAAGAAAACAAACAGTCTGAGGCAAATACGGTAAAATGTTAAGGTTTGACAAAGCAGATAATGGGTATATTGGTGTTATTTTAAAAAGTTAATGCTTAGGGGCTTATTATCAGCGGCATCTCTCCCCTCCTGATTGTCTTGAATTTGGCCCACTCTGCCACCCCAGAAATTTGGGATGTTTCCCAAGGCCTTGAAATAAGTGTTAGCTTTTCCTTAAAGATAAGAGATACTTGCTACTGTGATATGTTCCTTAATTCATTCTGTACAGATAGTGTTTGATGAATGTCATAAAGCGAAAAACTTATGTCCTGTTGGTTCTTCAAAGCCAACCAAGACAGGCTTAGCAGTTCTAGAGCTTCAGAACAAATTGCCAAAGGCCAGAGTTGTTTATGCTAGTGCCACTGGTAAGTTGTTACTTTATTTGAAAGATGTGTGTAGGTAATTTTTTCAGCTATAAAATGTTTTGTTTTGGGATATTTCAGGTGCTTCTGAACCACGAAACATGGCCTATATGAACCGTCTTGGAATATGGGGTGAGGGAACTCCATTTAGAGAATTCAGTGATTTTATCCAAGCAGTAGAGCGGAGGTAAAGCAATTTACAGTATACGCTATTGGTTCTCAGTTACAATCTAAAAGAGGTGTTACTGCTAAAACCTTTTCCGCTTATATTAAAGCCCTACTATATTTAATGATAGTTACTGTGTGTTTTAATTTTATTCAGAGGTGTTGGTGCCATGGAAATAGTTGCTATGGATATGAAGCTTAGAGGAATGTACATTGCTCGACAGCTGAGCTTTACTGGAGTGACCTTCAAAATTGAGGAAGTTCTTCTTTCTCAGAGCTATGTGAAAATGTATAACAAAGCAGTCAAGCTGGTGAGAAGTTTTTTCTTAATTCCTAGTATTTTTAATGTCTCTCAGCCCACAAGAAGAGTATATTTTGCTATAAAACAACAGATAAGGCACTAGATCCTTATTTTCCTAATTTTGTAAGCTTTCTCTTTGTTACAGTAATTTATTTTAAAAAAGCCATTTGTAATGGGAGATGTGGCTGGCTGAGTCAGGAGGGCATGTGACTCTTGATCCTTGGGGTCGTGAGTTCAAGCCCCATGTTGGGTGTAAAAATCACTTACATAAATAAACTTTTTTTAAAAAAGCCATTTATTTAAGTTGCATAATTTTAAAAATTAACATGTAACTATTCCCTGAAATGACTCTAGTAACTAGTAAGAATTTAGAGGCAACTCTGTGTGAGCATCCTGAAAAACATTCGTTTAGAGATTCCCAAGTTATTGAAGATGGTTCATTAAATTAATGTTAAGTAGTCTTGCACCTACCATTATTTTGCTTGAATCATTTTTAGATAATTCAGACTCATAGATGAAATGTCTAAAATGTTGATCATGTATCTTCAGTGGGTCATCGCCAGAGAACGATTTCAGCAAGCTGCAGATCTGATTGACGCTGAGCAACGCATGAAGAAATCCATGTGGGGTCAGTTCTGGTCTGCGCACCAGAGATTTTTCAAATACTTGTGCATAGCTTCCAAAGTTAAAAGGGTTGTGCAGCTAGCTCGAGAAGAAATCAAGAATGGAAAAGTAAGTTGGAGAACACATTGGAAGATTCATGCTTTGGTTGTATTTCCTAGTCCTTTGGGTGTTCAGACCTCTGCTGGTAAAGCCTGTTCTTAGAGAGTTAAAGTATTAACGTCGTAAGACTTTAAAAATCTACGTTTTTAAAAAAATAATAAAAGCGGTGCCTGTTTATAAAGAATTTAGGTAGCTCAAAAAATATATAAAGAAATAAATCACTGTAACTTGGCCATCCATAGATACAACTACTGCTGACATGTGGGTATAGATTGCCACTAAGGTTTTTTCTTTTTAGCAATATATATAAATATAGATATCTATTATATGTATCTGTTAAAAGATATACGAAACATATATGTATATATCTAAAGCACAAAGAACTGAGGCAGGGATTTCAGTCGGTGTCCACTGCTGTGATCCTATTTTTTAGCTAAGTTTTTTACACGTAGCGTGCCTCAGATATATGTAGGATAAATAAATCACACATGTGCAGTAATGGGTCATTTTTGTTTGAAACTTTTTTTTAAGCTAAATATTTAAAATATGCCCCAAGAAACCACATGCATAGTTTTATTTATGATTTTGTTTTTCTCTCCAGTGTGTTGTAATTGGTCTGCAATCAACAGGAGAAGCTAGAACATTAGAAGCTTTGGAAGAGGGTGGAGGAGAATTAAATGATTTCGTTTCAACTGCCAAGTAATGCTTTTGGTTTTGAGTTTTTATTTAGATTAGTTTAGATGTTGGCATTTCCAGAGGCAAAAGTTTTGATTCATCTATATCATCATTGAAGTTTTTCTGGTCTTAGTTTTTGTATTCTCTGCATATTCATCACAATATATCCATTGGAAAACAGTAACCTAGAAGTACTCCATTGTTAAGCATTTTGGCACTACTGTGCCCAGTATTTGGACTAATGGAAAGGCGTGGTTTTTGTCTTGTAGATCTTGGAAGTCTGCGACAGCTTGGATTAGTTTCAGTTTTAGTTTCAGCTTTGTGTGTTTGAAATTACCATTATCCAGAGGAGCAATACGTGTAGTTTGCCCTGGTTTAGTTATCTGTAGTATAAAAATTGCAGACAGTCACGAGAATTTTAAAAAGAAGATTTAGGCGTTGTTTTTTGGTTTATTTGCCTGCCCTACCAATTTTAACTCTAATCGTAAAATTAACAAAATAACCATTGCCCCACTATATACTATCTCTTGTGTTAGATGTATTCAAGTGGCTCCTTTTAAGATGGATATAATTCAAAACTGCTTCTAAAAGCAAAACATGCACCTGCTACTCTGTCTTTTTCTATACTTGTGTTCCTGTTACTGCATTGTTTAAGATGATAGGAACTAGTCATGTGCCTATCAATGGCTAGTCCAAAATTGAGATGTGCTGTGAATATAAAATGTAAGACTTAAAAAGAAGTAATGTTTTACATCTCACTGATTGCATGTTGAAGTGATACACTGATAAATGATGCTAGTCTATATCCTGAAATATCTTACTAAAAAAATGTTTCGGGCCGCCTGGGTGGCTCAGTCGGTTAAGTGTCTGCCTTCAGCTCACGTCATGATCCCAGGTTCTTAAGATCAAGCCCTACATCGGGCTCTCTTGTCAAATAAATAAGTAAAATAAAATAAAAAAAAATTGTTTTTCTAGTTTTCTTTCACTTTTTAATGTAACTACTTAAAATTGTAAAAATTGCTATTTGGCTGAGTTTGAATTATATTTCAGTTCAACAGCCTTGGCCTAGAATATTTATTTCAACTGGATTGTCAATATTTTATAGTATTAAAGTATATTTTTAAGAAACGTGTCTCAAAAAATATATATTTTTAAATTTTATTTATTTGAGAGAGAGAGAGCGCGTGATCCCACAGCCCATGAGATCATGACCTGAGCCAAAACCAAGAGTTGGATGCTCAACCGGCTGCACTACCTGGGCGCCCCTTCAGAATATATTTAGTAAGACGTTATATATAATAAATTATTTTGCAGACTGGACCACTAATTGTCACTTTTTCTCTCGTATAAACAGAGGAGTGTTGCAGTCCCTTATTGAAAAACACTTCCCTGCTCCAGACCGGAAAAAACTTTATAGTTTGCTAGGAATTGATTTGACAGCTCCAAGTAACAATAGTTCACCAAGAGATAGTCCTTGTAAAGAAAATAAAGTAAAGAAGCGGAAAGGTGGGTTCTTTTCTTTAAATGGTATTGAAAAACTAGTATAAATTTGAGCATTTTGAAGCAGGTATATTTTGGGATTGAGCTGCCTTCCTTTTAAATTGGCATGTGGTTGCATATTTTCGCTGTCATTTATGTAGTTTTGAATGCACAAGTGACAGTTTGGTGCTAGGCATTATGTTATGCACTGGCCTCCTATTATTTCATTTAACCCATAAGGGATCCATATGAAAATAGGGTCTTATTTTTTGTTTTCTAGACAGAGGACACAAAGGCACAGAAAGATTAAAAAGTTAAGAAATCTCCCCAGTTTACACAACTAGTGGCGATATATGAAAAGCAAAATCTGGGCCTTGCTCAAGTTGTCAAAGCTGCATATGCATATATACATATGGTGTTTTTATAGTCTTTAAAGAGGCATTCGTTATTATTTAATTGTTAGGAATACACTCAGTGCTTATTAGACGTTTTATACTATGCCAACTTTGATTTGTGTTTAGATGCTTAGTAAACTGGCTTTCAGAAATTAACTTCTCAGGCTGTCTTTAAGATGGTGATAACTTCTGTGGGAACGATGGTCTGTGATGCTGGGTGTGTTCTAAACACAGTGGCTGACACTTTAACCTTATTTCATCTGTTCTAAGGAGGACAGTTTTTTACATTTTTAATATGCTTTAGAGTGGATTGGTTATTATAATTGACAGTATTTTTTTTTATCATAGCGGCACAAAAAGTAACGCTGTGTTTTAGAATCAGCGACATCTTAAAATGGTCACGTGGTCATGTTTCTCTTTCCTGAGTTCTTTTTACCATCTATCTCATTAATAGGTAAACTTACAATGGTTTATTCCAGATGTCTTAGTCCCTTTCTTTCTTTCTTTCTTTCTTTCTTTCTTTCTTTCTTTCTTTCTTTCTTTTTTTCTTTTGGTTTAGAGAGGGGGAGAGAGCGTCTATGCATGAGTGGTGGGGAGGGGCAGAGGGAGAGAGAGAATCTTAAGCTGGCTCCATACCCAGCATGGAGCCCAACTCAGGGCTCGATATCACCACCCTGAGATCAAGACCTGAGCCAAAACCAAGAGGCAGGCACTTAACCGACTGAGCCACCCGGGTGCCGCCCCAGATGTCTTTCCTGAATATTTAACAAAATAATTCAGATCAGCACCTTGTTTAACTTATTACAAATGAAGCTTTAATTTTTAAGTATTCTGTAAACCTGTAATTATTAGGCCTCTGCTCTCAACCTGATTCACAGTTGAACTATAAAAATGCTGGAGATTCTGTGTTATCTCTGTTGTCCTGAATTTATTCTGAAACATGCACTTAGGGGCGCCTGGGTGGCTCAGTCGTTAAGTGTCTGCCTTCAGCTCAGGGCGTGATCCTGGCATTCTGGGATTGAGCCCCGCATCAGGCTCTTCTGCTGGAGCCTGCTTCTTCCTCTCCCACTCCCCCTGCTTGTGTTCCCTCTCTCACTGGCTCTCTCTCTGTCAAATAAATAAATAAAATCTTTAAAAAAAAAAAAAGAAAGAAACTTGCACTTAAAAGACAATCTTGAATTTGTATTTACATGTTTAATTTCTTCTTAATAATTGAACATAACCTGATTTTTTATGGGAATCTAAAAGGTTAACACTTGTGAAATTTATATACTTAAAATGTTTTTCCTGTATATTTCTCATTTAAAGAACTCCTGAACTAAATGAGGTTTTCTAGATCTTCAGAAAGGTGTGTTTGGACTGACTGTCTTGTTTTGGGTTTGAGGGTAGGTGAAGAAATAACTCGAGAAGCCAAAAAAGCACGAAAAGTAGGTGGCCTTACTGGTAGCAGTTCCGATGATAGTGGAAGTGAATCGGACATGTCTGATCATGAAGAAAGTGACTATGAGAGCTCTAAAAACATGAGTTCTGGAGATGATGATGATTTCAACCCATTCAGAGATGAGTCTAGTGAGGATGATGAAGATGGTAAGTGCGTCAGTATATTAAATGTTAATGAAAGGTTATTTCTGTGTGTTTGAAATGGGATATTGTATTAAAACCTGTTTTTTCTGGGCGCCTGGGTGGCTCAGTCGGTGAAACGTCTGCCTTTGGCTCAGGTCATGATCTCAGTGTCCTGGGATCAAGCCCCACATCGGGCTCCCTGTTCCATGGGGGGCCTGCTTCTTCCTCTCCCACTCTCCCTGCTGGTGTTCCCTCTCTCGCTGTGTCTCTCTCTGTCCAATAAATAAAATGTTTATAAAAATGAATAAATAAAATCTGTTTTTTCCCCAGTGCAATACAAATAAATCATTGCACAGAATCGAATCTTTGCTTAGTGGGGAACTCCCCAAGCTTATCTGGCTTTTGGTAGTTTAGCTCATTTATGTGAGATAGTGGCCTCAATTTTGTGCAGTGATTTTATTATTTTTATTGTTGTTAGATTTTTTATTTATCTAGAGAGTGAGAGAGAGAGGGAGTGGGGGGAGGAGCAGAGGGAGAGGGACAAGCAGACTCTGTGCTGGGTATGGAGCCTGACGTGGGGCTCAGTCTCACCACCCTGATACCACGACCTGAGCTGAAACCAAGAGTCGGACACTCAACCGACTGAGCCGCTCAGCTAACCAAATCACTTGTGCAGTGATTTTTAACCTCATACTATGGAATTGTACCTTATAGTGTATTGGATATACTGGACCACTGAAGTTGATGATGATTTTTAAGTTACCAGTTAATACAAAAAATTCAAGGGTTGTTTCCCTTGAAGATTTTGCTTCTTTTACAAGTGATTTGACACATACCTTTCCTTAACTTTCAGATCCCTGGTTAATCAGAAAAGATCACAAGAAAAACAAAGATAAAAAAAAAAAGAAAAGTATAGATCCAGATTCTATTCAAAGTGCCTTATTAGCATCAGGTCTTGGATCAAAACGACCTAGTTTTTCATCTACACCAGTAATTTTGCCTGCTCCTAACAGTGCACCAGGTATCTATGGGGAAGCTTGTTTTGTTGAAATGTACTTTTAAACAAAACGTACTTAAACTTTGTACTGATTTTTAACAAATGTACTTTATCTAGCTAACAGTAACACCAACAGTAACAATAGCCTTATAACAAGTCAGGATGCTGTGGAAAGGGCCCAGCAGATGAAGAAAGACCTACTTGATAAACTAGAGAAATTAGCTGAAGACCTCCCTCCTAATACCCTGGATGAACTTATTGATGAACTTGGTGGCCCTGAGAATGTTGCTGAGGTAAATATGACTTGATCAGGGCTGTGTCTTGGTCCCTTTTTTTGGTAACTTCAAAGCCCTTTAGAATGAGTAATATTTTGGATATCATCACATAATAATGTATCTAATTTTCTCTTAGATTTTAGAACCTTTGTTCCCTGTCATCCTAGAGTCAGTGAATTCTCATCCTTAGTATCTGTTTACTCAACACACTGATCTGTTACTGTTCCTGTCATGCAGCCTCTGTGATTCTTGCCACATATTTGCTTTCTCTGCTGGAATTCGAGCTTTTCAAAACCAGACACTGTGTTGCAATGTTCTGTACCTGACACTACCCGGTGCGGCACAGGCTGCACCGTATGTACCGGCTTCCTCACCCACTAAGTTTCTCTAATGCAGGGGTCCTGTGCTTCCTGCGTCTTAATCAGGTACCTTAACTCTAAGTGACACTGTTTGGCTTTGCAGATGACTGGTCGCAAAGGGAGGGTTGTAAGTAATGATGATGGAAGCATATCTTACGAGTCAAGATCTGAACTTGATGTCCCTGTGGAAATACTAAATATCACAGAAAAACAAAGATTTATGGATGGAGATAAGGTACGTTTTTCTGGAATGAATTCTTTTCTTTTCTCTTCTTTTCTTTCTTTTCCTTTCTTTTCTTTCTTTCTTTCTTTCTTTCTTTCTTTCTTTCTTTCTTTCATTCATTCATTCATTCATTCATTCAAGAGAGCATGAGGGGGGGAGGGTCAGAGGGAGAAGCAGACTGTCTACTAAGCAGGAATCCCTGCTACTCCAGGATCATGAGCTGAGCCGAAGGCAGTCGCTCAATTGACTGAGCCACCCAGGCGCCTTCTGGAATGCTTTTCAATGAAAAATATAATGTCCATATATTTAAATGAATATTTAGGGGTTTTTTTTCTTTTAAAAGAAATTATGTTGAATGTTGTTATTCTATAATTTTTAGTAATTGCACATAATCCCTGAATATTTTACACATTTTCATTATTTTTCACAAATTGAATGTAGTAAAGTATTGTGCACAGAATTAGATGTGTCTCTTAATAACTTTGGAGGCTTTTTAAATTCTTAATCAGAGTATTAAAATATTGTGTTCTTTTAGGTCATGTTAGTGGCTTCACATCTAATGCTCTTCTCCAGTGTCAGTCTAATTTTGACTCTAGAACTATATTTAAGTGTACCCAGGTTACTAGTGTCCTTTGGTTTTGCTGATTCTCTTATTGCTATGACATGTCATATTAGGATGATCATTTTGAGTGACGTGTGGATTGGCTTGCGTGCCTCACCGCTGTAGAGACCTTGGTTGCTGCCAAAGGCTCTTTGTATACTGTTGAGTAAATGTCAGTCAATTTTGAGATTCTCAGGCTAGTTCTTCCCATCTACTTGAAAAATTGCCATAAGCGTTTGCTGATGAGATTGCTAAAAAATAGGGGTACCACTTTAACTTAATTCCTTAATTTAAGCGGTAGGATAAAATCTCTGTTTAACCACATTTTTCTTTATTTCAGTGAGTTTTTCTGCAACTAAAAAAATAGAGGATAGATACCACTATCAAAGTTGTCTTTTTTTTTTTTTTTTTAAGATTTTTATCTATTTGAGAGAGAGAGAGTATGAGCCAGGGGCAGAGGGAGAAGGACAAACAGACTCCCCACTGAGCATGGAGCCAGGCTCAATCCCAGGATCCTGAGATCATGACCTGAGCCGTAGTCAGATGTTTGACCAACTGAGCCTCCCAGGCGCCCCCAAAGTTGTGTTCTATAAATATATTTAATAGCTTGTGTTACATATTTTTTTAAAGATTTATTTATTTACTTTAGAAAAAGAGTGCATGCGTGAGAACTGGGGGAGGGGGAGAGGGAGAGAGAGAATCTCCAGCAGACTTCCCACTAAGCTTGGAGCCCAACACAGGGCTTGCTCTCATGACCCCGAGATCATGACTTGAGTTGAAATCAAGAGTTTCGACGCTTAACTGACTGAGCCACCCAGGCGCCCCTCATGTTGCATATATTAAAGATTGTAGGTAGAGGTATTATCAGTTGTGTTACATACTTTGTTTCATGAATTTATGCCCGTGTGCATTACAATTGTATTAGTTAGAATTAGTTTTAGCTGTTAAGTGACAGAAAATCCAAAATCGTATTGACTTAAACAAGGTAGAAGGTAATTTCTTCTATGTACAACTTTGAGTAGGTAGACCAGAGCTGTTAATGGCTCCTTGAAGATTACGCCACTTCTGTCTTATTCCTTTAACATGTGAGGCTCCATTTTCAAGTTACCTATTTCAGATTCAGTCTTTACATCTCTATATTTCATCTGGCAGAGAGGAGGAAAGAAGAGAAGGGCATGCCCTTGACTTCTAAGGACATTTCTTAAATGTTCATACCACCTACACGCTAGTGCAGGGGAAAGTGAGAAAGTAGTCTTGATTCTTGGCAGCCATGTACCTGCCTAAACTTAGAGGGGGGTTATAATTTAGGAAGAAGGGGAGACTAGGTATTGGTGGGTCACTACTACTCTAATTAAGAACTTTAAGGTACTTGCCTACTTGTCTTTGTGCAACAGTGCTCATTTTCCCCCCTTATATTGGATACAGAATATTGCTATTATCTCAGAAGCTGCCAGCTCGGGTATTTCATTACAAGCAGATCGGAGAGCTAAAAATCAAAGGCGAAGAGTTCATATGACTTTGGAATTACCCTGGAGTGCTGATAGAGCAATTCAGCAATTTGGTAAGTTCCTACATTGAATTTCACTGAATTGATAGCTAGGGATCATTGGAAATGTGTACATATCAAAAGTTGTATTTAATGTCAGATATCTTAAAATATGACATGGAGATTTTGGACTGTTTGTGTATTGTATAGAAAACTATAGAATACATGAATCCATTTCTTACCTATTTTAAGAAATGTAAAAGATCTGTGTTGGTTTTCTTGGAGTTTCTGGCATTATATCTCAGAACTGGGTTCCTCAGGAGTATAATCATTATTGACTTCAGCATGTATGTGGTCTGTGTCAGAGCACCTGCCACCTCATGTCCTTTTCAGCCCTCGGTGGCTTTACTGAGGGCATATTGCTCTTCCCTTGCCTTAGATGTTCACGTCCCTGTGACATGATGATTTTAAAAAAACAACAATTTTAGGGGCTCCTGGGCAGCTCAGTCAGTTAAGCGTCCGACCCTTGATTTTGGCTCAGGTCATGATCTCTGGGTCATGGGATTGAGCCCTGCGTTGGGCTCCGTGCTCAGCAGGGAGTCTAGTTGTGATTCTCTCTTTTCCTCTGCCTATCTCCCCCCAACCCCAGACCGTGTGTGCATTGTCTCTCTCTAAAATAAAATCTTAAAAAAAAAAAAGAAAAAAAATTTTTTTTTTGGGGGGGGAAGAATCCAGAGCAGCTGTGCTTCAGCAACATTGTGGTTAACCCAAGTGGGGCAGAAGTAATAATATGTTTATCATTGAACAGTTCTGTGGCAGTTTCTGTTCTTTTGTAAGAAGGAGTATTGTTCTGAATATGGGTGTTGTTCAAGTCAGTGTTTTTTATTTTGTACCTTTGGGGGAGTTACAGTAATTGTTATATTCTTTTTTTTTTTTTTTTAAGATTTTTACCAATTTATTTGACCAAGCATGAGTAGGGAGGAGGGGAGGGAGAAGCAGGCTCCCCGCTGAGCAAGGAGCCCGATGTGGGACTCAATCCCAGGACCTTGGGATCATGATCTGAGCCGAAGGCAGACACATAACCGACTGAGCCACCTAGGCACCCAGTAATTGTTACATTCTTTAATTTTTCCTCTTAAGGGTTTCTTAATACCAGCTTAGTGTTAAAATGCTAGGAACAGATTTCAGAATACTCTGTATCTAGTGAACACAGTCAGTATTTTTAATGTCGTTTACAGGACGAACTCATAGATCAAACCAAGTTACTGCTCCCGAGTATGTGTTTCTGATTTCTGAATTGGCAGGGGAACAAAGATTTGCTTCTATTGTTGCTAAAAGACTTGAGAGCTTGGTAAGTTCTTGGGTTGTGTACTTGTGTGTAAAAGATGGTGAATACAACCTGTCTTCTGTGCCGTGATTGGAAATTTTATGTCTTGATAGGGAGCACTTACACATGGTGACAGAAGAGCAACAGAATCTAGAGACCTGAGCAGGTTCAATTTTGATAATAAGGTACGTGTCAGCTTATATTGTGGTACTGTGGGGTGTCTGTGGTGAACAAAAAGGGAAAGCGGTTACTGTTTGAAACTTAAAACTGCCTCTTGTAATTTTACTGTAAAATGATAGCGTCCTATAAGATTTTTACATATCAGATCTTTGGTGATCAACTCTGCAACATAATCCTATTTTCATTCCTGTTAGAAAATAGGAATATAATAAATACTTGTGAATGAATTAAGTGTGAATTTCCAGGAATGAAGGAAATTATTTACTGGACATCTGTCGTGTGCACAGGTGTGAACTAGGCACTAGGCAGTATAGTATATAATATCTATATATAAAAAGATAATTGAGTCCTGCTATTTTTGAATCTTTGGTACCATAATAGTTTTTATAGTGTTCAGTTGGTCATCTGAATGAAATGTTTCCAAATGCTGAAACTGGTTAATTTTTTTTTTTTATTGCAGTATGGAAGAAATGCTTTAGAAATTGTCATGAAATCCATCGTCAACCTAGATTCTCCTATGGTATCACCACCTCCAGACTACCCTGGAGAATTCTTTAAAGGTAACTTTTAAAAATAATCACAACAGGAAAATGAGTACAAAATAGGCACTGAAACCTTTTTTTTTTTTTTTAAAGATTTATTTATTTATTAGACAGAGAGAAACAGCCAGCGATAGAGGGAACACAAGCAGGGGGAGTGGGAGAGGAAGAAGCAGGCTCTCAGCGGAGGAGCCTGATGTGGGGCTCGATCCCGTAACGCCGGGATCACGCCCTGAGCCGAAGGCAGACGCTTAACCGCTGTGCCACCCAGGCGCCCTCACTGAAACCTTTTCTGACATGTGCTGTTGTGTTTCATTTTCTTTGGACATAAACTGTGTAAACAATTAGAAATTAAAGGGCAACAGACACCTAAGTTGACCTCTTATAATCAGTAGATTATTAAATTGCATTCATATGAAGTATTTTGTGCTCTTGACAGTTTATTGCATGTTAATACTAGATTAGTAGAAGAAACTGGTTTTGTTAGATTAATTAAAATCACTATGCCAGACAGCTTTTAAAATTTAATTTTGAAGTATCTAGGTAAATCTGTGGAGGATGGCATAGGGTGTAGATAAAACAAAATTGGCTGTGTATTCATAGTTAAAACCCTGTGATGGATACGTGCATATGGTTCATAGAATGCTGTCTTTACATTTGTATGTTTTGGAAATTTCCGTATTAAAAAAAAGTCCAGCAGAAGGCTATAGAAACTCTTTTACCTATCTTTCAAATTGGTAGAATATATTTTGCCCATAAATGTAAGTAGTCTAGATGGTTTTGATTTTTGATAATTTATTTTATAATTCAGGAAGCTATGAAAATATTTTGGAAAATATTTAGATGTAAGATATTGGAAACATTGTAGAGTTAGGACTTTTCACTAGAAAGTCCTTTCCAATCGGAAACCAGTGTTTAGTATTGGTAGAAGCCATATTGACATACTGTCAAGAGTGTTTATCACTGATGGCATTAACAAAGCAAAAAAAACAAAGACTATTTTTCCTTCTTCTTCCATTCCCTTTCCTCTCTTTTTCTTTTCTTTCCTGGTGGTGGTGGTGGTGGTGGTGGTGGTGGTGGTGTTTAAAATGACTCCCTCATTTACTTGTAATTTTAAAATTACATGTTACTAGGGGTGCCTGGCTGGCTCGGTCAACAGAGCATGTGACTCTTGATCTCAGGAGTTGTCAGTTCAAGCCCCATGTTGGGTTTGTAGAGATTACTTAAAAATAAAATCTTTGAGAAAAATAAATAATAAGTTACTTACTTATTGTAAGTAATGAAAAAAAAGTATTTAATAAGGAGTCCGTCATGTTCTCCCCTTAATCCCCACCTTCCATTCTCACCTACTGAAGTCACAAAAGTTGACAGTCTGAACAGGGGCAGCCTGCCACATCTTTTCTCCATGTTTGTCTAAACACAGCTTTTCTTTTAAATTTTGTTAATATTATTTTACTATTACTACAGTGTACTTTTCTCACTTCATACCTCCTATACTCAGTACCTCAACTCAGTACCTATAGCACTAACTTTTTTTTTAACAGTTCCATAATATTCTGCAACTGGCTTATACAACAGTTTTTTTTCCCTAATCATTCCCTTATTGGTATTCAGGTGGTTTTCAGTTTTTTTGCACCATCACAAACAGTGCTGAAGTTATACGGCTTAATCCTATATAGATTTTCCCTCATAAGATTGGTTTCCAAAAGGAGGATTTTTGGTTACACAGTTGTCACCTGCAGAATCTATAAACAGTTTTGTGCATGTAGCAGAGTACTAGCTTTTATTAAATGTGTAAATAGGATACGATAATGCTTCCTGTCGACCCTTTTCTCTTAACGCCCTTGTTCTGTAAGTCTGGGTTGGAACCTGGACATCAGTATTAAAGAGCCCCATAAACTGCCTTCTTAGTAACATAATTCAGAACATGTTAACTGTTACACGTATTGCTTATCTTTTGCAGCACCTTGTCAATACTGATAATGTGTGAGAGGGGAAACAAGATAAATAGCTTATTTACACAGTTATTTAATCAGCTAGTCTATATGTTCAAA
The DNA here is from genome assembly GCF_024610735.1 of Ursus americanus. Lineage (NCBI taxonomy): Eukaryota > Metazoa > Chordata > Mammalia > Carnivora > Ursidae > Ursus > Ursus americanus. The sequence continues at coordinate 19,362,389 of NC_142156.1, read as the reverse complement.
ATTGTTTATATTCTGTAGGTGATAACTGTATAACCAAAGATGTCTATAGCCAAAGACTGCTACTAGAAAGATATTTTAATGAGATAATAGAGTGTGAAGTTTGAGTACTGTAGGATTTTAGAGTGCCTAAAAGACCTTTGGGGACTGTGTGTTCCATTTAATTCAGCTAATAGGAACTATGAAAAATACTTTAGGCTGTGTTTTAATGCTAGAACTTGTGGTCTAGTTTGGGGCGCCTGGGTGGCTCGGTCGGTTAAGCATCTGCACAAAAGAATTTGATCAAATTTGATTAGTCGGGTAATAGCTCATTGAGTCATTTGGGTTATAAGGTTTTTTAATTTTCCGACAGATGTTCGACAAGGACTGATAGGTGTTGGCCTGATAAATGTAGAAGATCGTTCGGGAATTCTTACTCTAGATAAAGGTAAGAGTATAAGTTTTGGATATAGACATAAGACATAACTGTTGCTGTATTGTTACAGGCCATTTTCTTTATGCTTTTGTCAGCTTGAAGGGGAAGCTTCAGTTCTCAATCCCTCCTTCTTGAGTGCTCATAAAGCACACTCGGTGGTTTTTGCCACTGTGGTTATTCAAAAGAGATTAAACGTTTATTTTGTCTGCAAAGCAGCAATTCTCAATTCAGGTTGCATATATGATCAGCTGTGAAGCTTTTAAAAAATACTGAAGCCAGTGCTGAGGCTTAGACATTGGTAATTTCCCATGGTTCTAAAGCTTCTAATTTTGCAGCCAAAGTTGAGCTTCACAGACTTACAGCACTTAGAACTTTTTACGAGTCAGGATTTCATGTTGGAGAACAAACATTGTCATGTGCTAAATTGTGTCCAGACTTTCAGAAAGTGAAGTTTGACGATGCACACATTGAATAAGACAACCATCTTTGGAGCATGTATGCGGTCGTGCTAATTGCTAGAGGTAGAAATGGTCAAATTATAGCTCCGTTCTGGGAGCAGCGCAAGGTTGTGGGTGTGAGGGAAGACCATGGAGGAGGAAGTGAGACTTGGTCTTGGCTTAGATGAATAAATGTTTTTTTTTGTTTTTTATTTTACTTCCAGGGGCAAGTGGGTTTTAATTGCCATTCAAGTGCATTAAATCTTTCATATAATCTTGTCCTTGCAGATTATAACAACATAGGAAAATTCTTAAATAGAATTTTGGGTATGGAAGTGCATCAGCAGAATGCGTTATTTCAGTATTTTGCAGACACACTTACAGCAGTTGTTCAAAACGCCAAAAAAAATGGAAGATACGATATGGGCATTTTAGGTAAGTAGAGAAATTTTGAAAATGTCCTGTGTATTCCTAATAAAATGTTCTTTTTCCATTTATTTGTTGCATTTTCTTGTTTAAGATCTTGGTTCTGGAGACGAAAAAGTGAGGAAAAGTGATGTTAAGAAGTTTTTGACTCCAGGATATTCCACCTCTGGTCATGTAGAGTTATACACTGTAAGTCTGGGAAACGTGCACGTGTAAGTGTAACCTCCTGTGATTGGCACTCACAGAAATGAGTGTCATTTAAATTGTATTATTTCTTTTACAGATTAGCGTGGAGAGGGGAATGTCTTGGGAGGAAGCCACCAAGATTTGGGCTGAGCTGACAGGACCAGATGATGGCTTTTACTTGTCATTGCAAGTAAGACTTGTCTTTTCGCCATGTTAACTGTTCAGATATATAATGCGTTGTTGTTTCCAGCAGTGCAGTTACCTGTCCACTTTGCGCTGGTTTTCCAATTGTGTTTAGCTTTTCTCTTTTTTGATGATTTATCATTGTAACTGGTTTGTTCGTCCTTTTATAGACACTTTCATTTAATGTATTTTGAGGGGTGTTATTAGGTACGAGTTTTGAATTATTACATATTCTTGGTCAATTGGACCCCTTTGTTTCATGGTGCAGTGACCTTCTGTAGGCCTTCACAAAGGACTACATTCATATTTAGTTCTGTAGGCCTCTAATAAGCTTTATATCTGAAAGATTTACTTTTTAGTTATGAGTGTAAATAATTCCTTAGTATTTGTGGGTAGAGCTAAGGAGGAAGGAAGTGTAAATATGTATGTGTTTACATAGTCGTACATTTACATGGAGACATACGCACACCCACAAATGCATGCATGCGTGTATACGATCATCCATGGTCATCGTACAGTACCTTGAATTTTCCTGTTAAAGACTAGGGAATTTTTATGTCACCTCTCTCTGATATTTATCTGTGTGCTCTTCTGCAGTAATAATCTTTATTCTCCCTGGCACACAGGATGATAAAAGATTACCAATACTATACCCCAATATTCCTGAATAATTTGGGGAAAAAAGCATAAGCTTTTTTTTGCTTTTGCTTCCCCCATTCTCCCATTTCATTAAAACATAGTTGTGCTGTTTCTTCATTGTCAGCTTACGGCACTTCTATAGTATGCTTTTCTTTTAATACTTAATATTAGCTCTAAAGGTAATTAAATTTGATGCTCACCTCTCACTAGTCTTTAAGGTTACTGTCTCGAATCTTTTTGTTTGTAGACTGTTCTGTAGTAGAGTCCTCAAGAAGGGCTTATTGGGAGCTTTAATCCCTGAGGTTGTTTGTTTTTAGATTTATCTGTCTATTTGAGAGAGAGCGTGGGAGTGCGTGCCTGCCTGCACCCGAGCAGGGGGAGAGGGAGAGAATCTATGCTGAGCAGGGCGCCTGACATGGGGCTCGATCCCAGGACCCTGAGATTATGACTTGAGCTGAAGACAGACGCTTAACTAACTAAGCCACCCAGGTGCCCCAGTGCTTCATTTTTGTGATTGAATAATGTTCCATTGTATGTATATACCATATTTTGTTTTTTATTTGCCAAATTTCTGGAGAGACCAACTGTAAATGAAGACCAGGTTCAAGATGTAACTGCATAAAAGAGACTGTATATGGTGGTGCCAGAGGCAGTGTGAGACCATAGCTGTCTAGAGCAGGTGTCCCCAAACTTCTTCTGTAAAGGGTCAGGTAGTAAATTCTTTAGGTTTTGTAGGCTGTGTGTAGTTTCTACTGATTATTCTTTTTTATTGATTTTTTTCTTCCTTCTCCCCTTCCTCCCTCCCTCCTTCTCTCCCTCTTTTCTTTCCTTCTTTCCTTGCTTCCACGTTCTTAAGTTTAGGAGCCTCAGGCCCATATTGGTCACAGTCCTGATTTTACTGGTCCCTGATTCAAGAGCAAAGCTCTCAAACTGAATCTGGCTCCTAATTATTTTGTTTTCTGAAAATATTATTGAGGGGCGCCTGGGTGGCTCAGTAGGTTGAATTTCTCACTCTTGATTTCAACTCAGGCCATGATCGCAGGGTCGTGAGATCGAGTTCTGTCAGGCTTCGCTGTCAGTGCAGAGTCTGCTTGAGATTCTCTCCCCCTCTCTCTCTTTCTCTCTCTCTGCCCCTCCCCTGGCTCTTGAGTGCACACGCTCTCTCTAAAATAAGTAAATAAAATCTTAAAAAAAAAAAAATCTTACTGAGATATTTCTAGATTCACATGAGCTTATGAGAGGTGATACAGAGAAATTCCTTGTACACCAGTTTCACCAATGGTAACATTTTACAAACCTATAACATAATATCAAAACCAGCATTATATCACTATTACATAATTCACCAGATTTTATTCAGATTTCTCCCTTAGATGGGATTTTGATTGGTGCACATTAGGGTCTTGGTTATTGGTTTTTCATTCCAAATTATTGCCAAAATTTACACACTGCTAGATTTTGAGGAAAGTGCTGATCCTCATCTTCCTTTGCGTGAAAGGATGTAGTAATACTGGTCCTTTGTTACTTCCTGCATGGCAGCAGATGACTGGATGTGAGGAGAGGCAGTCTTAGAAGGGGCATCATTCCAGGAAGGTGCAGGTGTTTGTCTTTGAAACTCCGCAAAAATAAGCAGACATGATTTACAGTGTTTAACCATGCGTTAACGTTAGGAAAACTATTTCGGGATTATTTTTATTTCCACTACAGTGTGGTGGTTTATTTTGTAATTATAATGAACTAACTTGACACTATAAAGACAGATTGCACTGTTATAAGCTTTAAACACTGTCCTTATAAGTATAATAATTTTATTGAATGTTTCACATCAACTGATAAAACATGTAAAATGTAATTTTTACCTTAACCATTGTTTTACAGACTTTGTAGTAATTATATAAGTGTTTCACATCATCTGAACAAGTGAATGATAAAGAATCTTTAATATCCATGAAGAGAAAAGTAAAGTAGCTCAGTGAGCTATTTATTTTTTAGAGGAGCTGGCAAAGTATCTTTACTTTGAAACTTTTTTTTTTCCTTCAGTTTTCCTCCAGAGATTATTGCTTAGAAATTGTTCACCATTCTTAGAGACAATGTTAATTTTCTAATCTTTATTTTCCTTTAGTTTAATGGGCCTTTTAATAACTTCTTCCTCTTAGCATTTCTACCATAAGTCCAACTTTTTTAAAAAATTAAAAATGTATGTAATTTCCATCATTCGTGTGATGCATCCATTTCTTCCACTTCTACATACATATTTATGTATTATTTGCTCCACATTTTGGCTTTTTCCCGTCATAGCTTTACTGTTTACAGATCATGTGACATCTCACTTCATTCTTAATGGCAACCATAGGGAGAGCGAGCCCTGATGGATTAGTAGATGAATGGAGGGAACCATGGGTGATCAAAATCGTTGTCTTCGATGTTGTGTTTCATTGTAACTTCAAGGAGAGGAACATTTTTTTTTTAATTTTCTTTTTTTTCTTTTTTTTTTTTTTAAGATTTTATTTTGTCACAGAATTGCACGAGCAGGGGGAGTGGCAGGTAGAGGGAGAAGCAGGCTCCCAGGTGAGCAGGGAGCCCAATATGGTACTTGATCCTAAGACCCTGGGATTATAACCTGAGCCAAAGGCGGATGCTTCACTGACTGAGCCACCCAGGCGTCCCGAGAGGAACATTTTTTAATAATGTTTTATTATGAAAAATTTTAAACATAGAGGTAAAAGGATTTTCCTCTGAAGACCTTGCCCCACTACCTAGACTCCTCCCACATGGTTGTCTGAGGCAGGAACATGGACTAAAACAAGCAAAATTGTTTCCACTGGACATTTGTGCTTTGAAGCTTTATTCAAAACAGTCTTCGAAGGAGTATCTTGGCCTCAACATACGTGTTCAGCATACCCCAGAATTAGGCTACAAGAACTTTCATTTGGGTGGGGCCATGTAAAACTCAGGGAGATGAGCAGCTGCCATCCTTCTCCACAGTTAGATTCGTGTGCTTACTCGGCATTACAGTCTTTCAAAGGATTGCATTTGCTAATATGATGGTACAAACAACAAGTTTATCTTCAAGTGTGCAGCACAAATCTTTATACTTTTTTCACTTTTTTTTTTAATAGATAAGGAACAACAAGAAAACTGCCATCTTAGTTAAAGAAGTGAACCCTAAAAAGAAGCTTTTCTTAGTTTATAGACCAAATACTGGGAAACAGCTCAAATTAGAAATTTATGCTGATCTAAAAAAGAAATATAAGAAGGTATTTTTTCATTTGTACATTATACTATTTATGAGTACCTGTTTTTATAATATATTGAAACTGTTTAGGAGAGCTCTGTGTCTATTTTAAAGTTATTTTGTCAATTTTTCCTATTTGATTACTGGAAAATTATTTTCAGAAAACATGTTGTCAAGTGTTGTTACATTAACACCCCAGTCTTAATGTTATCAACCATTAAGAAAATTGTAAGATGATTATTTGAAACAGCTTGGGTTGTCAAAAAAGGAAACTTCCAGTGCTAACTATAGAAATTAGAACTGCCATATTTATATTTTGCAATGATTTGTAGAAAAACAGTGAATGACTATGTTTTTTTCTAACATTACTATTAATTTTTAGTATTGCCTTATATTACAATTCTTCCTAGCCGGTTTCACTTGTAAACAATTACAATTAAACTAGCTATTTGAAACATTTATTACGTAGGAAGTGCCTAATGGCAGGACTTTATGAATGGCATTCAAATGCAGCCAATACCAAGGGCCAGATTGTCCGTATCGAGATTATTATAAGTTGGCTTTAGAGACCATTAGAAGGCAGCCAGTTTGTTTAAAACAATACTGTTTCAATGGAATTTTTGTCTTATTTTCACAGGTAGTCTCAGATGATGCCCTGATCCACTGGTTAGATCAGTATAATTCATCTGCAGATACTTGTACTCATGCTTATTGGTTAGTATTTTCATGTTTCTCACCATATTTTCCAAATGTAATCGAGATTTAATTTAAAAACACCTTCGCTTTTCAGCTGTCTGTCTCTAAGTCCACAGATTACTATTAGGTATCATTCCTTTTATCAGAAATACTTGTATGTCTGTGGACCACACACTCTCTGGGTGTCCCCTCTGTTCTTCGCTAATGCTTTGTTACTTCTGACCAACTGTCGTCTGGCAGTGTGGACTTCACTGTCATTCTTTTTTTTTTTAAAGATTTTATTTATTTATTTGACAGAGATAGAGACAGCCAGCGAGAGAGGGAACACAAGCAGGGGGAGTGGGAGAGGAAGAAGCAGGCTCATAGCGGAGGAGCCTGATGTGGGGCTTGATCCCGTAACGCCGGGATCACGCCCTGAGCCGAAGGCAGACGCTTAACCGCTGTGCCACCCAGGCGCCCCCTTCACTGTCATTCTTATTAAGACTTACTTTTTATCTCTTCTTCCTTCCCTTCCTTTATTTTTTTCCTTTCTTTTTTAAGAAAAGCTTTACTGGTGTCCCAAATCAGTTCCATTTTTAAGGCTAGGGAACTTGTAGGAAACTAAGTTGCTGACAGCACCAGAAAATGGGTTGTCGAGCCTGGGAACTGATCTGCTGTGCTACTAGGTTGGCTGGAGGGGTGTTCTTTCAAGTCACTGTGTAATAAATACCTCTTAACAGTGTTCATTTCAGGGCCTTGTATGGGATATTTTAATACACTGCAGATCATAGGTCTCACTGTTTTCTTACCCATTAAATAGTCAGTAGGGTATCCAGTCCACTTTATGAAAAGGAATATATAGGATACAGATGAATTTTAGCTAGGTGGTTTTTAGACACATATAGGTAGATAAATTTGATATAAGCAGTGTTTTGTTTTCATTTTGAGAACAAATCAGTGCTTTTGGAAATTAGGAAAAGCTTTCAAGATAAAATATTTTTAAAGTTAACTTACAAAAGTCCTCTCTAAAACATTTGTTTTGAGTATGAACAAGAAAGGTGCCCAATACTATGTGTTCTCTTCATTTATTATTCCAAAGATAATTTTATTGATGAATTGTGTAAATAATTTTAACCATTAACCTTATGTCTTTCTTTTTTACAGTTTTTAAAATATTTACTGGTTTCATTATTTTGGTTTGCTGAGGCTTTTCCCAGTTACATGATTTAGAATATATTGGTTGTTTAACACTTTTTAGAGGTAACTAGCAGAATTATTTGATTAACTAGCATCAACATAGTAAACTAATGAATGTTAAAATCACAGATCTTTTAAATGGATATTAAAACCAGTAAGTCAACCGTTTTACAGGGAGTCACACCCCAGAAATTTTATTTTCTAAAATAAATCTTAGAAACTTAAAAAATCGGCAATGATACCTTAAATTGGAAAGGATAATCCAATATGTCAGAAGATGTAATCTAAGAAACTGTCAGTAAAGAAAGGCAAATCGTGCTAGGACATTTTCCACTTGAAACATAGGTAGACTTTGTGGGCCTTTTATGTGTGTGTGTGTGTGTATGTATATACATATATCTTTTCCTCCCATCTATCCTAGGCGTGGCAACTGCAAAAAAGCCAGCTTGGGATTAGTTTGTGAAATAGGTCTTCGTTGCCGCACATATTACGTATTATGTGGCTCCGTTCTGAGTGTCTGGACAAAAGTAGAGGGTGTTTTAGCATCCGTCAGTGGCACAAATGTGAAGATGCAGATAGTTCGGCTAAGAACAGAAGATGGACAACGGATTGTAGGTGAGTCTAATTTTGGGGGTTGAGCTGTTGGAAAAAATCAGATCCTGTTTTTTTAATTTTGATTCTTGTATTTTAAAATCTCAGTATCTATTCCAGTAGGGGAATAGAGCTTGATTTATATGTTCTTAAAAGGTCAAATGGAAGTTAAGCCTTTGAATGGGCATTGTTGATTCTGGCTGAAGTTATGATGTGGTCATTTATTTTATGCTGATCTCAGCTGTTCCTGCTCCCCTTCCTCACTGTTGCTGTCTGCGCAGCCTCCCTGGTGTAAAGACTAAGCCCAGCCTCTTGCTGAGGAGTCCCTGAAGTCTACTGTTTTACAGTCACTGAGCCAAGCCGAGACTGAAACTAAAGTTAGCGTGCACAGAGACCGGCCTGGAGTTGTGCAGAGAGCATGGGCAGAGCAGGCCACCTGCGCCCACCATTCACTCACTGACAGGCTTCACAGGGAGTTTTCCGTGCTGCTTCATATTTGTTTCGTTTGCCACGACCTTCCTTTTTTATCATGGGTTGCAGATTGGCAGTCTGTGGGCCAGAGTCAGTCCGTGAACATTTTTTGACCCTCAAGTATTTTTGGTTGTTGCAAGTTTGCATTTGAATTAGTTGCCAACATTTAAAAGTCAAAAGCCTGGTTTTTCGTTTTCTCAAAAGGTGTGCATGCACACACATATGTACACGCACCAGCTTATGTGAAACATGGAGCCCCTGTTCCCAGATGAGAGGAGTTCAAGTTCCTTTACCCAGGACATACACTTTCCATAGTTTGCTAACGTCTGTACTGTGCCCACTTGGAAATTACCTGCTTCAGTCAGCATTGGAATTTGCAACCACTATCCTGTAGTCTTTTTGGTACATGAGTACTTGCCAAAGCAGGTTGTGTTTATGTGCATTTGTGGGGCTGCAAAGGTAGTAGATGGAGAGATACTCTACTTGACCTTCTGTTCCGCCACCAAGAAGATGGTGTTGCAGCGGACGTGCATATGCTTAGATATTTGTGGGTAAAGCTGTCGAGGAATTGGGTTACTTCTGCAGGGGCCATTTCACTTATTAGGTATTTATTTAGTTTTTGCATGGCGTCTTCTTCGTTACACTTAATACTATGCTTCATTTTGGAATGTGCTGTGGAACTGTAAAATATAGCTCTCCTGGATGCAGCCTTCATCAGTTCTTGTTTCTAATTGCAGGTTTGATCATTCCTGCAAATTGTGTGTCTCCTCTTGTAAATCTCCTGTCAACTTCAGACCAGTCTCAACAGCTTGCGGTCCAACAGAAACAGCTCTGGCAGCAGCGTCACCCGCAGAGCATCGCCAACTTGAGCAACGCATAAGAACAGACAGGTTTCGACATGGATGTATCTGAAATGCTGTTGAAGCATATCATTTGCATAAAAATCAGGGACAGTTTCCAAAGAATTATAATTTTTTTTCAGTTGTGCTCTCTCTAGTTAATTTTTTTGGGAATAAGGACAAACCTGGAATAGATAGCAAAACTGAAAATCAGCAGTGCCGATGGTGGTACATATGTCTTTCCTTTGCTTTTCCCATGGTACTTCCCATATGCTTTTACTTTGGGTGAGCAGAGGGATATGTGCGCGTGCGTGTGTGTCTGTTTGTTTGTGAGTTTGTTAAAGGCTACAAACCACAATTGGTTTAAAAATGCTTGGAACTTCCCAAACTGGCTTTACTTTTATGTTATACAGTGCTCAGGGTTAACGCAGTACATCCATGCAGTTGCTGTGGGAGTTATCCCCAGATGCATGTGTTTGAGTCTATAAATATAGAAAATATATATTGGTTTCTTTTTCCAACGTATTAAACAATAGGTTTATTAAAGCATGAAATGAAAGGTTGCATATCATGCATTCAGGTTCTTTTCTAGTTTTTGTTCTGACAGTGCATGTCTTTGAAAGCATGCGTAAACAAGATTAAAGCAAGTCAAGTACCGGAGAGAACATTTGTAGATGTACAGCATTGGTTATTGCATTTTTATAGTGTTTATACCTGGGTATTGCTTCTCACCCTGCAAATCCCACCCCCAGCCCCATTCTCCCTGCCCCAGGTTTCTTGTCAAGGTAATGAGTATATACATTTTTTTGTGGTAAAACTCTTAAAAAGTTAATTTTAATGTATTAATAGTATTCCTAATGTGTGCTGCAAAAATGGCTACAAGCCTGCTTTTCTTAAAATTACATTTTCCTTAACTTAAAGATAGTTTTAGAAAGAAGTACAAATTGGCTTCCATCTTGCAAACAATCTTTTTTTTTACTTCATTATCTTAATTTGTCACTCATAAAAAAGGAAACCGTACTTGAGCTGTAAACTAGACAATGAGGAGACACTTGAGGCTTCTGCTGTATGTTTATTTCTTGTTGTTATTGTTGTTACCCAGTAACTTGAATATTGTTTAATGTGTTGTAAGACATTGTAGAGTTTATCTCAAGCTGTTAAAAATGGTAATGTACAAATGTGAATAGACACTTATCTATAATATGGGTAAGTTTTGTTTTGCCTATAATAGATGTTTATAAAAACAAGTGAGGGGACAATTGTTTTTTTTGTTTCCTTTTGTTTCCCCCCCCCCTTTTTTTTTGCTTGCACAGGTTGCACTATTGAAAAATTGAGATTGTATAAACCTGGTCAAAAGCTACAAGATACCACAGTCTTGTAGATGTCAAATAAAAAGTTATGATACTAACCAGAGGTGGACTCGTGTTTAGGCCATCACCACGTTCAGAAGCAGTCTGTGACGGGGGTTCTGCAGAACTTGTGTATGGCTCCGCATTCCAGGTAGCCTTCTTTTGGGCTTCAGTTGGGCTAACCCTCAAAATTGAGATGGTGTCGAGGAAGGGGTGAAATGATAGTACTTTTGACTCTTGCTCAAGTTGAATTGTTGTCTTTTGTTACTTTGTAAACTTCTAGCAGAATCAGGTGGGGTGTGTGTTCAGTGATGGAAAGCTAGGGCTTTCATCTTCCTGTGTTTCTTTAAGCCTGAGTTTGCCTTAAGTTTCATTTGGATTTATTTATTCTTAATACCTAGAAGAACACATTGACAGTAATTTCTGTTCTTTGGCACGTTTTGCCAAGTGGATGCAACTTTTATCCTCAGTCTAGGCTTTCTATCTCAGGCAGTGATCCATCCGAATATCAACCAGTGTTCCTTGTTAGGGCCACGAGACCCAGCTGGCAGCCAAGAGCAGATTGTCCCACCTGCAGCAAAACTGCTCCGTTCCTCTCTTTTTAAACTGGTAGCCTGCTCAGCGTTCATCAGCACGCCAAAGTGAAAGAAGGGAACCCAAACAGACCTGCTCCCCTCAGTGAGACAACATGGCAGGGTTAGGGAAGGCAGATTCTCATAGGCTCTTGGCCCAACTTCCTCTTGTGGGGGGGTATCTTTTTTGCAGGGTATGACTATTTCCAAGCAGCGTCAGTGAAGGATTCTGTAGCATGCAGTTAGTGGACCCCCACAATTCCTGATATGGTGTGTTCTCTTTGAGCAGCTCGCCTGATGCAAAGGGCGTATGTATGTTCTGTTCTTTGAGGAGCAGCTTTGTTTTGCTTTTTAAAAATAAGGTCCAGCAATAAGGCCTCTGAAATCTCCAAGGAGACCTCAAAAAGGCAACCAGTGTAAATAGAGGGGGACCTGAGGTGCCATATGCCCCTGCCCATCTTGCCCAGCATGGTGTGGGGTGTGTTGAGCGCCAAGAGTCTGCTGCTCACCCCCTCCCTGGAGGCTGAACACAGGACCTTACACTGTGTGCTTACCTAAGTCAGCAGGTTCAGGTTGGCCAGCATGGGAAAACCCAGCATTCCAGGTCCTCCTCTGTCAAAAAAACCAAGTCTTAACAACAGCTAACTTTTGTAAATCAGGTCCATGCATTTCAGGATCTGAATGCCACGTCTGACCCCAGGGCCTTGTTGAACCCGATGCGAGTCCATTTGGCTCCTGCGATGCCTTCCCTCCCTTTTTAGCAATATGGCTCTGAGCACAAAGATTTGATTGTAAATCATGTTCATGTTTTCAGAGTTTACAGTGTCCATTGTGCTGAAAACCACTTCCTGAGGCCAGAGCTGCTCAGATGGTATCTTGGGGGGAATTCGTGTTCCCCGAGTTTAGCAATCTCCACACCACAAGGTCTATCTGCAGTTCAGTGGGATTATCCAGATAGGCATCAGTGATGTGAGTTCCTCAAAGTATTAACGAAGTATTTCTTTAAATACAACTTGATCAGAAAGTAAATATCTTAAGTAGTTTTCCCTTTTTGCTGCTATATTGCAGATAGACTCTTCAGTATCTTTTCTTCGCATCTGTGTATAAGCAAGAACTTGCGTCCAAAGCAACGTACTAGTGTGTGTTTGTGTACATACATTTATTCCAGTCCGCTTCAGAGTCAGCACTTCCGAAAATGTTTTGACCTGCATCAGGAACCCTTTCCATTTTAGTATGCTTCATCTGTAAAGGTAAAAGTTCTAGATTACCAAGTTCCAGGGACTGTAACATCTTAGAGGCACAGTTTTGTGTCTGCAGCCCCTGGGGCATTCATTTGCTAGCCTCCATGTGATGCTGTTGGAACTCCTAACAGGCACGACCAGAAAGGGCACCAGGATGGCGCGTATAATTGTACAATGGGAGCCTTTTCACCTACCCCCCCCCCCCCGCCGCTTCCCAGTTTAGCATGAAGGCAAAAAGCAGTAGATTACAAATGAATGGTGCATCTCAGTTTATGAAAGTAGGAGCAGAGGAAAAGTGTTTTCCCTTTTGGTCCTTTTCTTGATAAGATACTGAGAGGAAGGTCCCTGTCTACAATCTCTTTCTTTAAAAACGTACCTGAGTGATATTTGGTAGTTTCTAAGAATGGTGCTACATAAAAGTCGCTGTTAGGTTGAGATCCAGTTAGCCAGACGTTGGGTTAGTTCAGGCATCCCAATGGCAGAGGCAACCACTGTGATGATGGGCATTTGTTGACTACCCCTCCTGTGTCTGGGGTCCCCCTGGCTAACCACATACCCACACACAGGGCTGTGCACACTTCGCTGCTGGCGTGCGGCAGGCAGTCCACGTCGCGGCTATAGCTGCGAGCAGAAACCATTTGTGAGAATTCCTCAAGGGATGCCAGTTATCGAATACGAATGCAGTGTCTTGTAAGGGCATGTAAGTGAAGGAAACACATCTAGATACCTGCAACTCAAGCTAGCCCGTAGTTTTTTCTGAGTACTTGAGGTGAAATCCAAAACCCATCCTCTGATTTTATGCTGTACTTATATATATGTACATAAATGTGTATATATAGAAATGTTGAGTTCTTTTGAATTCTGACTGTAAATATTTCTTGTAAATTGGGACCCCATCCACTTGTTTTTCCCTTTCCCTCGTCCCTTCAATCCTATTTATTCTTTTCTTGACTTCCCATATGGGGCATCTTAATTTTTTTTTATATAAAAGTATGAAAAACTTCTTAGTTGAATTTGTTCATATATTTTAGAATTCAGTTTTGCATCTTCGCTATAGAATTCCTATGTCTATCTTGTGTTAATATTTTTCAACATGCCTGATTGTGTTTGCATTTTTATTACAAATTTTTACTGTGTGCAATGCATTGTATTGGGGGGAATGTACTTGAGTGCGATTTCTGATACTGTCATTATATGACGAGTTATGCTCATTTATGTTGCTCTTTGGAAGCTATAGTGAGCCTGATGTTTTCACATAAACAGATTTCTTCCCAAGACTTCCTTTAAGCTCCTCTAACTTCTTCAGTGCATTTGGGATCCATTGTAGCTCTTCGGTAACCCAACTTGCTCCTGCCCTTGTACCAAAGCCTTCATCTGTGTGGCTCTCCAGCTGAGTAGAAAATCTTGCGGGTCTGAACAGTAATTGATGGCCTGCTGCTGCTGCAAAGTTTCTGTGTTTTTTAAAGAAGTCAGGCCTGTACTGTTAATCTGCAAATAATAAATCAGAAATTTACTTTGCAGTGAGCACAGGTAATCTGCTTCTGCTCTCACCTGTTATGGATATTAATAGCAGATGGGGAGACTGGCCTGGTATGTGTGGGTCTCCATAAAGAATGTACTTGAAGGAACAGTTGTGCTCCAGAGAGAGCAACACAACTACTGCGGAGGCCTCCACGAGCCTTCAGCTCCTGGGTTCTGTGCTGAGGGTAGAACGGGCAGTTAACTGTGGTGGCCTGGCCAGCAGGCTCCCCGAGCCGCTCTCACCGCCAGCGTACTCCTGGTGGGTTGCCCTTGACTGGATGGAGCAGCCACAGACCTGGTTGCTGAGCTGGATTAAGGCATTCTTGATGATGAGTGTTGCCAGTAGGGAAGACCCAGGAGTGGTTCATGAAAATGGTGGTAATAATCAGCCGTGAGGCAAACAGACATTGGGTTTTTTACTTAAAGATTTTGCACCTTGAAGAAGATGTTCCTCCATGACTTTTAGGAAGGGTTGTGGTGAGCATTTCTTGGGCCTCTCACTCTCATACGTGTTTCACTTACCTATTGAACTTGTTAGACTTGTTGAAAATATACAAGTTGTCTGCATGTAGATAAGCCTTGGGAACCTAACATATCTTAAATTAGGGCCTGTCAGAGATGTGCTCTGGTGGGAATCCCGGCTCAGACCCACCCTGCCCTCTCCCTGCCTCTGGCGCCCGAGGAGTGGTGAGCGGGGCAGTGTGCACCTGCTGTCTCGGGCGCCCGTCAGTGCGGGCCCAGCAAGGGACGCAGCCTGGCCAGGTTGGTTCTTCCTGCTTCTGGAAGTTCAGGCCTCCTCCAGGTTGAAAGTCAATCCATAGGCCCCTTAGTGAGAATACCCCATTCTCCCACCTCCCCACCCCTAGGGCCTGTCTTGCTATGACAGTATCAGTGGCACTGAAGAGGATAAAGAAGCTTGAGCCTTCTTTCTGACTTCCACGTTAGGAGCAGAGAGCTTGTTTCTACGTAGCACATTGTGGTCTCACCGCCATTAGAGAAAAAAACCATCCTGTTCATGGTTTGTACTGAATTTGCAAACTACTGATACTATTTTTCAATAACCACTTGTATCTACCATCAGCCGTGAGAGGTGGGAAGAGGTACACTGTATCTCTGCAATAAAACTCGTGCCGGGTTCTACCTCTGCTGAGCAAAGGATGCTTTTATACGTAGGCGTAGATCTTCCTCCTTTACTGATCTGACTTGGTGCATCTTGAGACAACGTGTGATGGAATCCAAAGACAGTTTGAAACTAAGGTGGATGTAAACTCTTGGTTGTTTTTATTTGGTTCTCTTTTTTTAAAATCTCCCTTTTTATATTGCTCCTCTGTCTTTAATGTCCGTTAGTGTATGAAGGGTACGCACTGTTCTGATGACTCTGCACTGCTTCATTCAGCCTCCACGGTTAATCCAGTACCAAGTGTCCAGAAGCGATTGTTCCAACCATTTTGATATGTAACTTTAAAAATTGGGTCTCATGCAATAAACATGTGTTGGCTGCATTTAGCGAGGTTTACCCTTGCAAGTAAACAATGATCAACCATGAAGCATAACAAACTCTGTATTTAGTTTTTTGTTGTCGTGTTTTTTGTTTTGTTTTCTTTCTTCTTCTTCTTTTTTTTTGTAAGATTCTTAAATAAATTAAACTGGCTAATATGTTTTTTTCTCTGTCTGTGTTTTCTTTCTCTGGGTTCTGAGTTCCCCTTGGAGCTGTATCCAGGCCACCATCCTCGCCTAGAGAGCTTTCCTTTTGGGGGCTTGTACTTTCTTAAGGTGGGCATTTTGTTTAGAATGGATTATAGAAGACGTCTCACAGTGTGGCTAGGATGGAACCCAGCAGTCTTCAGAGCAGAAAACGCACACCCTGCCACACATGCAGACAGCTCTGCCGGCCTGGGCAGAGGTCCCACCACGGCTCCGGAGACTCACCTTACCGAGTGTCTTTCCCGAAAGATGCCACAAAACAGAAGGGTAGCCACAAGTAGTAGACGACCTGGGGCACAAGGCCCCTTCTTTAAAATCATTCCTGTTGTTAAGCAACTGTCTAGTCTGTGAGTCCAAGATTTGAGCTTTGCTTAGGAAAAAACAAACCAGTGTAGGAAACTGTCAGTGTTGTGTGCCTACTGTGTGCCAGTCGTTGTGGAGCGCTCTTCGTATGCCTTTCCATGGCTTTCAGTCCTGTAGTTTTCAGATGAAGTCACTTTGCTCAAATAAGCTATGATGAAAGGCATTTAGTTTCTCATTTTTGTGGGATCGGTGCCTTTAGGTATTAAGGGTTTTATAAGTAACTGCTGTGCACCTAGCATGGGGTCACATGCTGAGTACTTATTCTCACATCGAGACCGTAAACGAGCAAGCAGATAGGATTCTTGTGGTTATAGGAGTTCAGAAAGATCAGGAATGCTATGTGTGCCTGAGCCTAGGAGGTGACTGAGCATGGCGTTGAGGAAGCTGGAGTGGATGGAGAAGGGAGGGAACAAGCTTACGCCACTGTTGAGCTCTGGGACTCATGGATAGAGAAATAAGGATTGGCCAGGAAGTCCAGTCAGCTCCTCACCCTGGCCTTGGGAAGCAGAGAAAAGGGAACGAAGGGAAGAGAAGACACCAGAGAAGATCAGTTACCTCCCCTGTAAGATTTGAGTACCCTCACTCTCAACTTCACGGATGAGACAGGCACAGATCTGGGAGCCAGCACAGGGTGGGGGTCTGTCCAGCCTGGGTGGCCTGGGCCAGGAGTCAGCCCTGCTGTCCTGGGGAAAGGTAGAGGGAGAGGGCACGGGGTAGGAGGATGGGAACGCGTGCATGGATTTTTTTTTCTTTTTTTTCTTTTATATTTGGAATATGGCTTGTTTGTGAGTCTTGGTGGGGTTTGAAATGCTTAAGAGAATCATAATTTGTAGCTTGAAACTTAAGGGAATTTAATTAAATTTGTAAATGGTGTTTATGTTTAGGGGGATTTAATCTGTCACATGCATGAGATAATTGACTTTAATTGAACAGGTGAAAGGGAATGTTTTACATTTTAACCAGAATTTTTATTTTTATTTTTTTTAAAGGGATAGCACAGTTGGTTTTTTGGTTTTTTTTTTTAAGATTTTTGTCAGAGAGCACAAGCAGCAGCAGGCAGAGGGAGAAGCAGGCTCCCTGCTGAGCAGGGAGCCCAATGATGTGGGGACTTGATCCCAGGACCCTGGGATCATGACCTGAGCTGAAGGCAGACACTTAACTGACTGAGCCACCCAGGCGTCCCTTAACCAACATTTTTTTTTAATATTTGTGAGTTGAGGGGCACCTGGCTGGCTTTGGTAGAGTGTGTGACTCTTGATCTAAGGGTTGTAGATTCGAGCCCCATGTCGCGTAGAGAGGTTACTTAAAAAATAAAAATCTTTTAAAAAAATACATATGTAAGTTGAACTTGAAGACTGAAAGGACACAGGATTTTAAATGTATAACCTTAATAAGTTAGGGTGTTCATCTGAATAAGAGATTAAAGGACCTGACCTTCATTGAGCACCATCACTGTCCCCAAGTTTTTGGCTCCAGTTTGCTTTACCGTGTTCCCCTTCAGTGTTTTATCTGCACTCAAGTCTGCTTTCAGCCTCACCGTGTGTCTGTGTGTCCCCTGGGCCTCCACACTGTTGACATTTGGGCCAGACCCTTCCTTGCAAGGGGCTGTCCTGTTCATTGTAGGATGTTAAGTGGCATCCCTGGTCTCTACCCACTAGATGCCAGTAGTGCTCACTGCTCATACCCAACCACACCGCAACCCCCCTCCGGTTGTGACAACCCAAAATGTCTCCAGACATTGCCAAATGCCCTCTGAGTGGCGAAATCGCCATCCCCTTGGTTAAGAACGACTGTCCTCGGTGAATTAGTCATAAAGGGGCAAAAGTTGGTGTCTACGATGGGTGTGTGTGCGCGTGCACGAGTTTGTGTTTTATAGAGGACGAGGTCCATGAACAAGGGCCTTGAGATACAGAAAATACAAATGCTTAACTGGCTGGGGGTTTGGAGTATGTACAGTACAATTTCCATAAGTATGAATATTTAACAGCTAGTCATTTGAGAGCATGATGTAAAGAAGCCATCTGTGGAGGCCTTTATGGAGAGAAAGGAGGCTAAAAGAAATGTGCAAAATGCTTATTTTTAGAGTCCAATTCTCGGCATGTTGGCTTCATCCTCTGAAAGCTGCCCACTCTGGGCATCAAGTGCATTATTGGGTTAGGAGAGGCAAGGGCCTTGCTGTTGGCTCCAAATCACCAAATCAGCATCATTTAAGAATCACCACTAAGTATCGTACGAAGGTAGGATGACTGGGTGGGTGCTAAATTAGTCTGGAACACTTCTTATGTTTTCGATTAGTTCTTTGCTTGAATAACACCACCTGACTGAAGTCAGTAAGCAGATGAGAACGTAGAGGACACTGTTTCCACTCCCACCACTTGGTCCCCCGTTCCTGTTCCACCATTTCAAGGTGGTCAGCCTTGCCAGTTTCTTCAGTATTCCTTCTTGGGGAACTCTAGAGGGTAATTTTTTTAGTAGCAACAACAACAAAGTGCTCTAGCTTCTGTTGTTTACCTTTGGTTCCAGGCAAGATTAGCTTTCAACAAAGATTGATGTGCAAGCCCTCAATTACTAGAGAAATCCAAACTAGAATAAATTATAATTGTAGGAAATTAGGAAATTCAGCAGCACGAGCCCTTAGTAGAAAGTTGAGTGTTTTGCTAAGGTGCCCACTGGTTAGAGCAGTAAGACTCTCCTAGAATTCCACCATTTTCCTCTCGAGTCAAGATCAGGATAAATTATACATTTCTCTCACTCCCTGCATTAATACTGGGGTTTTGCTTAGCTTTGTGTTCCCACAGCTTATTTTTTGCATGTGTTTCTTGTTCAGAGGTATTGATATGAAAATAAGTTCATTATATCCTCGAATGCATGTCCTAGTTTTTGGTGTTCTACCTGTGGGGAATCAAGCTTAAGAAACAAATTTCTGTGGTCTAAAACCGGCATTGGCAAACTCTGGACCGCTGGTCAAAACCAGCGTATCACCTGCTTTTGAGTGACCCTGCAAGCTAAGAAAAGTTTTTATATTCTTTTTTTTTTTAAGATTTTATTTATTTATTTGACAGAGACAGCGAGAGAGGGAATACAAGCAGGGGGAGTGGGAGAGGGAGAAGCAGGCTTCCCGCCAAGCAGGGAGCCTGATGCGGGGCTCCCAGGACCCTGGGATCATGACCTGAGCTGAAGGCAGGACGCTTAACGACTGAGCCACACAGGCGCCCTGAAAAGTTTTTGTATTCTTAAATGGTTGGGGGGGGGGAGATTTTGTAATGTGAAAATTACATGAAATTGAAATTTCAGTTTTCATAAATAAAGTTTTATTGGCACTGGGTCATGCCATTCCTTTTATCTATCTAGCACTAAACGGCAGAGTTGCGTTGTTAAGAGACTACGTGGCCAAACTATGGCAAAGCCCAAGAAGTTTGTTATCTGACCCTTTACAGGATAAGCTTGCTGGCTCCTGGCCTACAAACAGGAGTAATGACAGAAACAACTGAAAATTAATACATTTGGGACTAGACCTCTGATCAAAACCCAACTTGATATAAAATCAAGTATGGTTTTGCTGTCCTGAGGACATAAACCCTGTTAGAGTCGCTAACTGTGATAAGCTAATGTGACACCGCAAACCACAACTTGTCTGCTGGTCAAACTGTTGGGTCTGACCATTTACTTAACTAGTTTCTTAGGTCAGGGGTCTCCAAACTGCTTTTGGTCACATATTTAAAATATTTCTTTTCTGGAGCGCCTTGGTGGGTCAGCCGTTAAGCATCCAACTCTTGATTTCAACTCAGGTCATGATCTCAGATTTACATCGAGTCCCACATGGGGCCCCACGCTGGGGGTGGAGGCTGATTAAGATTCTCCCTCTCCCTACCCTCCTCTCTCTCAAAAAAAAAAAAAATTTTTTTTGAGCATACCTCGACTACTGTTTATTAGGTTATTTGTAAGTTCTGTGTATGCTGCTGTTTTAATGTGTACACAGTAAATCCCACGTAAATAGAATTTCTAATATTGCCCCAGTCCAATGAGTTCTTCCTACTCAGCACCTGGGGCAGGTGCACCCCATTTTGAGCAGATTGCCCCAGAATGTTGTCCAGTGATGGAAATGGCTCCAACACGATGCAAAAGGCCTTTCTGGGCTGATGAAAATTAGAGAAATTGGCCTGTGTGTTGTCTCTCTGCCTTCTTAGGATGTTAGCGATTCCAGGATTCTTAGAGCTCTGTCCCATCAAACCTCCGTAATCTTACAGATGAGACTAAGGCTCAGGGAGGTAAGACAAGCTGAGACTTAAGGAGAAGTGTATGGTGCATCTGGAGCTAAAACTTTGTCTCCTGATCTAAGCTCGTTCACTGGGCTTCCTGGTCTCCTTGGTTCATCTGCTGTGCTCCCTGGCAAGATCGTTTGTGAACTGCCCATTAAGCTAATAAGGAACCATTCTAGATCATTCTAAAACCACTCATTAAAGGGTGCTTACTTGTGGAGCTTGGGTGGCTCAGTCAGCTGGGGATTCCCTCTCTCCCTCTCCTGACCTTCCTCCAGCGCTCTCTCTCTTTCTCTCTCTCAAATAAGTAAATAAATCTTAAAAAAAAAAAAAAGTGCTTATTTGAGTTGCATTACAGACATGTTTTTAGTGGAGCCACTAGGAATGTTTGTTTTCCCTTTAAGGGGTTTTAACTCAGACACAGAAGGAAGAGGAGAAAGGGGGAAAACTCCAGATCCTTTTAGAAGCCTGTTGTAGTGGGTTGAATGAACATAAAAGATATGTCCACCTGGAATCATTAAATGTGACCTTTTTTTGGGGGGGGAGTCTTTGCAGATGTAATTAACTTAAGGATCTCCAGATGAGATCATCCTATAATGACAAGTGTTCTTAGAAGGGAGAAGACGAGTGGGAAGGCCATATGAAGACCGGCTCAGCGTGATGCGGCCACAAGCCAAGAGACGTCTGGTGCTGCAGCAGCTGGGAGAGCGAAGAATTCTTCTCTAGAGCCTTGGAGGGAGCACGGCCCTGCCAGCACCTTGATTTCAGGTTTCCGGGCTCCAGAGCTGTGAGAGAAGACATTTGTGTTGTTTTGAGCCGACAAGTTCCTGGTAATTTGTTATGGCGGCCCGAGGACACTAACACATCTGCTGTGGGAAGTGAGCTGTGAGCAGGAAGAAGGGTACGAACTGGAGTCCTTCCTGCAAAGGGGAACTGATCTCACTTTGTCTCATTTCTAGGACCACGCTGCAGCCATTTATGAAATGCTCAGTGTGCCTGACTAGAACATTCAAGGATGCAGTTCTTTTCTTCAGGAAGCTCAGATTCATGAAGGAGACAGACCCGGTTAAATGCAATAATAGCAGGCATTAGTAGAGGGCAGCCAGCCAGGGAAGACTTCTCAGAGGTGGGGAGAGTTGAGCTGGGCTTTGATGGATGAGCAGGAGTTTGCCAACAGGAATATAAGGGCAAATTTGTTTGTTTACTTATTTACTTATTTATTATTTGACAGCACAAGCAGGGGGAGTGGCAGAGGGAGAGGGAGAAGCAGGTTCCCTGCTAAGCAGAAAGCCCAAGGTGGCGCTCGCTCCCAGGACCCCGAGATCATGACCTGAGCTGAAGCAGACATTAACTGACTGAGCCACCCAGGCAGCCCCAAGGGCAAGTGTAGGATACCGAAGTCTTAGGTGTGGGGTTGAACAAGAACCAGGCTCGTAATCCGGTCCGGCCTGAAGAATACTAAGAACTTGTGGGAGGTGAGGGGTAAGGGTGGGGTACAGGGGGATCGCTAAATGTGGCTGCTGTGTCTAGAACAGTAAGCTTCGTGACAGCATGGGGACTGTCTTCCTTTGCTGATTCTAGAATAGTGTCTGACACTTAGAAGACTCTCAACAAATATTTGTTGAATAAAGGGGGAAAAACCCCACATGATCTTCTCAGTAGATGCAGAAAAAAAACATTTGATAAAAGCAGAATTTATAGGGCGTCTGCTTCTCCCGATCCCTCTGCCTCCCCCCGCCCACTTGTGCACTTGCTCCTCTCTCACTCGCTCTATCTCAAATAGATACATAAAATCTTTTTTTAAGAGTAAAATAAAATAATAAATAAAATCCAACTCTCATGATAAAAACACTCCAGAACGAACTAGTAATAGAAAGGAAATTCCTCCACTTGATAAAGGGCATCTATGAAAAGCCCGTAGTGAACATCAAACTTAACGGTGAAACACTGAAATCTTTTCCCCTAAATCAGGAACAAGACAAGGATGTCTGCTCTCACCACCTCTACCCAAATTGTTCTCGAGGTTCTAGTCAGGGCAATTAGGCAAGGAATGGAAATAAAAGACATCCATTTGGAAAGGAAGAAGTAAAACTCTTTACAGATGACATGATCTTATATAAAGAAAGTCCTTTAAAAAAAAAAGATTTTATTTATTTTAGAGAGAGCATGCATGCGCGTGAGCATGGGCAGGGAGAGAGAAACCAAGCCGACTCCATGCTGATTACAGAGTCTGATGCGGGGCTGGATCTCACAACCTTGAGATCGTGACCTGGGCTGAAACCAAGAGTCAGATGCTTAACCTACTGCGCCACCTAGATGCCCCCCCCTTTTTTTAAGTAGGCTCCACACCCAATGTGGGGCTTGAACTCAGGGCCCTGAGATCAAGAGTTTGCGCTTCTGGGGCGCCTGGGTGGCACAGCGGTTAAGCGTCTGCCTTCGGCTCAGGGCGTGATCCTGGCGTTCTGGGATCGAGCCCCACGTCAGGCTCCTCCGCTATGAGCCTGCTTCTTCCTCTCCCACTCCCCCTGCTTGTGTTCCCTCTCTCGCTGGCTGTCTCTATCTCTGTCCAATAAATAAAAATAAAAAAATCTTAAAAAAAAAAAAAAAAGAGTTTGCGCTTCTGACTGAGCCAGCCAGGGACCCGTATATACAGAAAATCCTAAAGAAACTATATACTCACTCACACAAACCAGTAGAGCTAATAAGTAAGCTCAGGGAAGTTGCAGGATACAAGACAATACACAAAAATTACTTGTATTTGTATATACTAGCAAAGAACAATCCAAAAATCAAGAAAATAATTCCATTTACAATAGCATCAGAAGTAGTGAAATACGGGGGCATCTGCGTGGGTCAGTTAAGTGTCCAACTCTTGGTTGTGGCTCAGGTCATGATCTCAGATGCCCCACTCAGTGTGGAGTCTGCTTGAGATTCTTGGTGTCTCTCTCTCTCTCTCTCTCTGTTTCTAAAATAAATAAATACATGTTTTTTAAATAAAGATTTTATTTATTTATTTGAGAGAGAGAGACAGAGGGAGAGAACAGAAGCAGGAGGAGCGGTAGGCAGAGGGAGAGGGAGAAGCAGACTCCCTGCTGAACAAGGAGCCCGATGTAGGGCTCGATCCCAGGATGCTGGGAATCATGACCTGAGCTGAAGGCAGACGCTTAACTGACTAAGCCACCCAGGTGGCCCAATAAATAAATCTTTTTAAAAAAATAGTGAAATACTTAGGAGTAAATTTAAGCAAAGAAATACAAGGCTTGCACACTGTAAACTATAAAACATTGCTGAAACTAAAGGCAAAAAACCCCTTAATTAATGTAAGGACATCCTGTATTCATGGGTTGGAAGACATAATAATGCAGTTAAGATAGCAATATTCCCTAAACTGACACACAGGTTTAATACAAGCCCTACCGGAATTCCGGTTGCCTTTTTTTTTTTTTTTTTTTTTTAAATGAACAAGCTGATCCTAAAACTCATATGGAAATGCGGGGGACCCAAATAGGCAACAAAACAATATTGAAAAAGAAAAACAAATGTGGAGTACTTGCACCTCCTAAATTCAAAGCTCACTTCAAAGCTAGAGTCATCAAAGCAGGCGACTTTGGTGTAAGGATCGACATACAGATTGATGGGACGGAACTGAGAGTCTAGAAATAAATCCTCATATTTATCATCAATTGATTTTCAACAAGGGTGTCAAGACAATTGGGTGGGAAATAATAGTCTTTTCAATAAATGGTACAGGGACAACTAGATACCCACATGCGAGGAATGAAATTGGCCCCACCTCACATCATACATAAAAAATAATTAAAAAATGGATCAAACACCTAAATGTAAGAACAAAAACTTTAAAACTCTTCAAAGAAAGTGTAGGCGAAAATCTCTGTGACCTTGGAATAGATATGACACCAAGAGCACAAGCAAATCAAAGGGAAAAAAAATAGATAAATCGGACTTCAACCAAATTAAGAATTTGTGTGTCTATGGACATTATCAAGAAAATGAAAAGACAACCCACAGAATGGGAGAAAACATTTGCAACTTATATATCTGAGAAAAAGCTGCTTTTCAGAATACATAAAGAATTCTTACAACATAAAAAGAAATCTCACCTGAAACACGGGCAGGAGTGCCTGGCTGGCTCAGTCTGTGGAGTGTGCGGCCCTTGATCTTGGGATTATAAATTCAAGCCCCATGTTGGGGTGTACAGAGTATTTAAGAATAAAATCTTAGAGGCTCCTGGGTGGCTCAGTCGGCTAAGTGTCTGCCATCCATCGGCTCAGGTCACAATCCCAGGGTCCTGGGATCAAGCCCTGCATTTGGCTCCCTGCTCAGCGGGGAGTCTGCTTCTCCCTCACCCTCTTCTCTCTCCCCCCGCCGGCTTGTGCTATCTCTCTCAAATAAATAAAATCTTTTTTAAAAAATTAAATCTTAAAAAAAGAACATAAAAAAGGGGCAAAGGACCAGAATAGACATATCTCCAAAGAAGATCTACAAATGGTTAGAAAATACAGAGAAAGATGCTCAACATCACTATTCATTAGGGAAATGCAAATCAAAACCATGAGATACCAGTTCACATCCACTAGGAGGCCAAAAAAAAAAAAAAAAAAAAAAAAAAAAAAAAAAAGCCAGATAATAAAAATGTTGGTGAAGATGTGGAGAAATTGGAACACTTTTACATCACTGGTGGGAATGGAAAATGGTACAGCCACGATGGAAAGAAAGTTTGATAGTTTCTCAAAAAGTGAAACAGTGTTACTATATGGCCTAGGAATTCCATTCCTGGGTATAGGTCCGAAAGGACTGAAAACATGTTCACACAAAAACTCCCGCACACCCATGTTCCGAGCAGTACTATTCACAATAGCCAAAGAGTGGAAATAAGCCAGATGTCCCTCAATGGGTGAATGGATAAACAAAATGTAGTCCATCGTACAATGGAATATTATTCAGCCGTAAAAAAGGAACAAATTACTGATACGTATTACAACACGGATGAACCTTGAAAACTCACGAAGAAGCCAGGCACAAAAGGGCACATATTGTATAATTCCATTTATATGAAATGTCCAGAATAGGTAAACTCATAGAGTGTGGATTAACAGTTACCTAAAGCTAGGGGCGATTGTATATTTTAAAAGGGTAAATTTTATGCTAAGTGAATTGTATGTCAATTAGAAACAAAAGGGAAAAGAAACATTTTTCAGTGATGTTCAGGCCCGAAAGTGAGGGGGATAGGCATCATGTCAAAAATCAATATCAGAAGAGAACAGCCCAGACCATTTGTAGGAGGGATGGGGCAGGTCGCTGAGATGTGGATTCTCGCACCAAGGAAACTGAGACCCAGCCACACAGCTGATGGGTGAAGCCAGAATTAGTACCACGTGTGTCTGCCTTAGGAGCTCTCTCCCTGCAGCCTCTAGCCCTGCGCTGTCCAATAGGAAAACTGCTAGCTCTTGGGGGCTCTTGCACACTTGAAAAGTGAGTAGTTTGAATTAAGATGTGCTGTGAGTGTGCAATGCACGTTAGGTTTTGAAGACTCTGTAGGATGAGAGGAAGAGAAGGTATCTTAATTTCTTTATGTTCATTACATTTGAAATCAAGATCTGTTGTGTTAAATAGATCAGTTTTGCCAGTTTTTCACTTTCTAAGCTGTGACTACTAAAAAATTTAAAATTACGTGTGTGGCTCGCATTTATGTTTCTATCGGACAATACTGCTGTAGAGTATGTGGGCCCCTGGGGCGGCGTAGGAGAGCTTGGCATTAATTCATTCAGGAAATAAAATTTCACTGAGCATCCCTGGCTGAGCTAGCCTAAAGGTGATCACCGGGGGTGCTGGTTAGGCTGGAGAGGGGGTTATCACCTGCACTTTGAAATCCCAAAGGGGAGGAGGGAAGGCATGTGCGGTAACCCTTCCCTCTTGGCGGGGAGGTTGATGCCTTTTTCACTAGATCCAGATGCGCCCGAAGGTCTGTGACTAATTAAAAATCTGCAAGGCATGGCGATTAAAAACGGCAGAAAAGGGTGAGTATCTTGTGTGTTTTGACAAGCTTTTTTACTATTTCAGTGGAACTCCAAGAAACGGTACCTTCAAAAGCTTAGTCATCTTATCCAAGATACATATTTGATGAT
Source organism: Ursus americanus (assembly GCF_024610735.1). Classification (NCBI taxonomy): domain Eukaryota; kingdom Metazoa; phylum Chordata; class Mammalia; order Carnivora; family Ursidae; genus Ursus; species Ursus americanus. Next base: position 19,335,943 of record NC_142156.1, on the reverse strand, counting down.
ATGTTTCAGTCAGACCTGAGGATGGGCTGGAGGGGTGGGGGTGGAAGGAGGACAGAAAATTGTAATGCACACTCCAGGAGAGCAGAAACTTTGTCGAGTTCATTCTTGTATCCTTGGCGCCTGGACCGGTGCCAGGCACATAGTAGGCGCTTCTTAAATATCGGAAGGAGTTAAGATGTAGAGTTATGTGGATACAATAGAGAATTTTCCAGGGACGAGGAGGCCTCTAGCTTTTGTCAGTCTCCAAGGAGTCTCGTAGGCCCCCAAAGGGTTAAAAACCACTTAATACAGACAGGGACACGAAATTTATTTGAAATCAATGTCAAGAATTGGTTGTTCTTATTCTGGGGAATGGCCAGACTTCGGCGTCTGGAATGATCTACGTGCTTAAAAATACCACTCGCCACCATTTTCTCCAGGTAATTTTCCATCCCTGCCCCCACATCCAAGGGGGAAAAAAGTAATTCAGAAATCCTACCTAGCTATTAAAAAAAAAAAAATGGAAAGAAAGAGACGAAGCGGTAAAATAGCGAATCTCTGGGCGCTGAGAACCTAGAAGAAGAAAGGGACCCACGCGGGCCTTGGGCGCCGCCGGGACCCAGCCCCCCAAACTTTGCCAAGTTGCGGGCGCCGAGCTCGGCCGGAGGCGCGGGGCGCGGCCGCGGGCGGAGCCGCCCCCTGACGCCGGGGCCGCGGCGCGCCGGGCCGCCCCCTCCCGGCCCGGGCCGGCCCCGCTGGCTCCGCTCAAAGTTTGCGGCCGCCCCTGCGCCCGCCCGCCCGATGTATGGGTGATATACTGCAGCGGGTGTCAGGGTGAGGGACGGCCATATTTGCCGGTGCGGCCCGAGCCGTCAACAACAAAAAGTGCGCGGGAGCTCGGCGGGCGCACGGACGGGCGCTCGGACGCCGGGCCCGCCTCGCCGCCGCCCGGCCTCGCCGCCGCCGCCGCCCTCGCGGGCCTGGCCCCGCGGCGCCCCGGCGCGCCCCGCCGCTCGGGGGGATGTCTTACAAACCGAACTTGGCCGCGCACATGCCCGCCGCCTCCCTCAACGCCGGTGAGTGAGTGCGCCCCGCGGGCCGCGCGCGCCGCGCCCCAAGTGCCGCCAAGTTGGGGGCCGGCGCGCCCGGCCCCGGCCCCGGCTCCCGGGGGCCCGGGGTGGCCGGGGGCGCCGGGCACCGGGTCCCGGCCCGGGGCAGCGCGGCCGCCGCCGCCATGATTCCGGCGCCCGCGCCGCCAAAGTTCGCGGGGGCGCCCCGTGCCGCGGCGGGGCTCGGCCGGGCCGGGGCCGGGGCCGGGGGCGCGGGCGGGCGCCGCGGTCCCCCCCACGCCGGCGGCCGAGGGATCGTGGGGAGCGCGGCGGGCGAGGGCGGGGGAGGCTTTTCTCTGCTCCTTTTTCCTCCGGCTTTTGGGCGGCTCGGCGAGGGCCCCTGCCGGCGGGAGTCGGGAGCGGCCGGGCCACGCTGGGCGCGGGGCGCGGGGCCCGGGCCGCCCTTGGGGAGCAGGGGGTGGGGGGCGTGAGCCTGGGGCTGGGGGGGCGGGCTGCAAGGGTGCATGCGAACAAGGCCAGGCCAGGCGTGGGCAGGGCGGGGGCGGCGCGCGTGCCAGGTGCAGGCGCCCCAGAGGGTGCGGGGCCGCTGGGGTCACCCGCGGTGCAGGGGACTCGATCGTCAGTGGGGGCTCGGCCCGGCGCGCCGGAGCTGGGGTGCCCAGAACGCGGCACGCCGGATATCCCCTCAGGCGTGCGCGGAGTGACAGAAGTTGGAGAAGACCCGGGGCTTCTGAGTGCCTGCGGGCGGCGGGTGAGGGCGGCGTTTCAGCGCAGACCCCGCATCTCGGAGCCCCCAAGTCTGGGCTTCGAAGGCCCCTTCTGCGGAAGCCGGGGGTGGAGGGGCGTCCTCTCCCTTCCCGGGGGCTGGAGCTGGGCGATCCCAGGAAACTCCTCCAGAAGTTGTCAGGCAGCTTCAGGCTGTGTCCAGGGGCTTGCCCCAGGGATCAAGGGAGACCTGGGGTGGGGGAAGGAAGGTGGGGAGGTTAGGGTGTGACCGGCTTTTCCCCTTGTCTGGGTCTTTCTCCTTTAGACACTTGGTTGGAAATAGACTTCCAAAAAAGCAGGCGCGTTGGAGGGGGGAGGGGGCAGAGGCCTTGTGGGGGAGGGGATTGGCCTTGCTGGTCAGAAATGCCACGTTGGCAGTTGGCCGCAAGTTTTGGGCCTTGTCTCCAAACGTTGACTCCGTAACTCCAAAAATCTGAAGAGGGACCCAGAAAATCAATCGGAATATATGAATATGTATTTTAACTTATAGAACACAGATTTGGGGATTGGAAAGGGTTAAAATTCAGGTTGCGGGTGGGGGCAAAGTTGAATTGGTTAAATTTGGCGTCTGCGTCCCAAGAGCAAACAGCCACGATTTTCTCAAACGTTCTCACCACCTTTGGGGTCTGCAGACCTTACAGAGACAGGCTTTGTGGCCCAGATAGGATTTCTCATCTGTCCCTGGGGTATGCAGGGTAGAAGGTCTTGCTGCCAGCCTGGATACCCCGGAAATCTCAGGCCTGGCCTAGTATAGTTGAGGCAGGTGCCCTAAAGTGGAACCTTCAGGGATTGGGGTCAAGTGACAGGGGCGCCCACTCAGGACCCCTGAAGCCCTGTGCTGGGCTGGCTGGCACCTGTGCACAGGTTTTCTTCTATGGTGATTTCCAGGAGGACTGCTGAGGTCCCCAGATACCTGGTGCTTTGGTAGGGGGGCGCGCCCCTCCCCATGGACCCTTTAGAAAGCCCCAGTCTCCCCCTGCCATTTGCATCCAAGATGGACTCTCCGCTGCCGCTCCTCCGGCTTCCTTGTCATCATCCCTCACGCCCTCCAGCCCTGCCTCCTGCTCGCGGGTTGCCAAGCCGCGGCCTGGCCGGCGGTGGCAGTGGCGGAGTTAGACAAAGCCCCCGCCTCCCCGCCGGAGAGCACATCCCCCCCCAGGCGCCCCAAGTGGCGGGAAGGCCGCCAGCTCCCCAGGCCCAGGCCGCTCTTTGTCTGGCGTGGGGGCGGGGAGCTGCGCCTGGCCCCAGGAGCTGCTGGCCTCTGCCAATCCCTCCCTCGGCTCCGGGCCCTCCCTGGTCCCCGCACACTGCGTGCATTGTCTGTGATGCTCAGCGCCCGCCGTGCTCACGCCCAGTCTGGTTTTCTCCCTGGCCTCCTGCAGCCGGATGCACTGGCCCTGCCTGTGTGTGCCGGAAGGAGTGGGCATGAGTAGAACTCAGGGCCCTTCTGTCAACTCTCCTCAGGGCCGCACACCTACCCCCCCCTTTCAACAGAGTAAGAGACTGGCACTGACACAGAATTGGGGTCACCTCCCACGTCACCTGGTGATGGAAGGGCAAGCCCTCAGCTGTTGCCCAACCCTTCCCCCAACGCAGACCAGGTGATTTCTCCTCTCTCTCTCAGGCCCCAGCCCGAGACTTAACCCTAGCCCCATGGAAGAGTGGGATCTAGAGCCTTTAGACATTCTGTTGGGAATCATTGCCTCAAACAGATGGAGAAACTGAGGCCCAGAGAGGGAAGGGTCTCATCCAAGGTCACACAGCCAGACCGACTCCTGGTCCAGGCCCTGGTCTGTAGGAAAGCAGATGGGACAGGAGGCAGGGAGGCGAGAAACAGTGATGAGCAACGAGAGGCGAGGGCAAAGGGTGGTGCAGGGAATGCACACCTGAGGCCCCCTCACCCCCTGCCCAGGAACCGGAGTCCCCTAGACACTGTGCTGCTCTGCAGGGGTCCGCACTCCCCTGGTCTTGCCTTCAGCATCCTGGCCTTCCAGAGAGCTGTGATGTCTTGTGGTGGTCAGGACTGGAACCCAGGTCTGGGGCTGCAGCGACCACACTCACTGCTCACATCAGAAGGTTCAGGAAGTTAGGGTTTGGCTGCTGTGGTGAAGGGTGCTTGGGGGGCACCCACCCTGCCCCATTCCTGTGCTCTGGCCACTGCCCATCTGTGGTTGCCTTGGATGGAGGTCACAGACATGCTAGGAGTTCAGCCCTGTGCTGAGCAGTATATGCCCGTAGCCCGGGTGTATTATTGTCCCCCCTTTAGAGGCGTGGCGACTGGGGCTACCAGTGGCCCGGTGATGTGCCCACTTACCAGCTTAGAGGTGACAGAATCCATGTATTCCTGACTGGGCATCCCACATTTGAGCCTGAACCGGGGCCCCCGGGTTGGGGTGGGGGAGGCGAAATCCAGGGCAGGCCCGAGAGCAAGGAAGATATCTTGGGTACAGAGCTGCGCCCAGTTCCTGGACAGAGGGACAGGTGTCGGGGTGCCAGCCTCTTCTGCAGCGTGTGGCTCAGGAGAACACCCACCCGCTCCAGACTGTTGGTCTCTTTACGGCGAGGGGCTCCCGGGCTCCCCTAGGGCCCCTGCCACTCCACCAGCCGGAGCTGCTGAGCGTCCTCTCTCCCCTTCCCCTCCCCTGCTCACACCAGATGAGCAGCTGGTTGGTTTGGCCGGCCTGGCACCAGCTGTCCGTCCCCGGGGCCAAGTCTGCGTAGTCCGCCGTGTGCTTGAGAGACCGTTTGGCTCTGGGGGCGGCAGGCAGAGGGGGAGCTGCTCCTCGGCTGGGCGTGGAGGCAGGCGGGCGGCCGCCGAGGAGGGCTAGGTAAATTCTCCATGGTTACCGCTGTTTGTAATTCTGCAGGACATCCTCTACCCGCTAATGGCCACTTGGACGCCATTACGGGTCTGCGTGCTTCCAGCTCCTGAGCTGCGGCCGAGAATTCCCTGCTGATGACTCCCCGCCCCCCATCCGGGAGACTCCATTCTTAGCTGGGCTGGTCCCCACGTGGTCCCTCACAGCCGAGGGCCAGTGTGTCTGAGTGTTGCAGTCCATAAACGGGGCCTTATTCCTCCCCTCTTTGGACGTGAGCCACCGAGGCGTAGAATCGGACTGTCAGGAATCCTGTCCCCTCCTTGGGGAGGGAACCGCAGGGGCTCAGGGAGACTGAGAGGCTACTGAGGACACACAGAGAGACTGTGACACACTCCAGATCGCTGACTTGGTGTCCAGTGACCCAGTCTCCAGCCAGGGTTAGGTCTCAGAGCCTCTGAACTGCCTCTGTCGGCCTTAGCCTATGTGCAGCAGGGACTTGGGCATGCGGGACGGGGACCAGCCTCAGTAGCAGGTGGGCTCTGTGGCAGAGATTTGGCTCTAGGTCATCCGTGTCTGCGGAGCAGGACCCAGGGAAAAGGGACTAGCAAGGATTAGGCCAAGAGTAGCAGCAGATTTTCCTCATCGCTGCCAGTCCTGACCGCAGGGTGGGAAGGAGCCCGTGATGGATGAGCGGTGTCCGCGTGCTGCTGCGTCTGAAGAGTGACCTCCTTGCTCCGTTTTCCTGTCATCTGGGCTGAGCGTCGGCCATCACCAAACTAGAGGACAGGAGCAGGGTCTCTGTCCTATGAAGACAAGAGAACACTGTTTGGCATGCGTCCCGGGTAGGGGGACTGTCGCCGGACCCAGAGTTCTTGCTTTGGGTACAACCACACGATTCCTGATTCTTCTCTTCTCTTCCACAGCTGGGAGCGTCCATCCACCCTCCACCAGTATGGCAACGTCCTCGCAGTACCGCCAGCTGCTGAGTGACTACGGGCCGCCATCTCTCGGCTACACCCAGGTACGGTGAGGGGGGGATGTGTGGCGGGAGGGGCTCTGGGGCTGGCCTGGGCACTGAGGGGACGTGCCTCCCACCATCCGGGGAGGAGAGCTGCTGGGACAGACGAAGGAGTAGAAATGATGGAGTGGAACAGTCGTCTCAACTTCCTTAACCTATGGCCCTGGCTGGCCTCAAGTCTCAAGCCTCGAGGCATCAGAGCAGAGGGGGCAGGGTGGTTCACGGGGGGCACTGAGAGATGGGGGCGGGGGGCCCAAGGAGAGGCTGGAAGGCCTGAGTGCTGCAGGTCCTGTGGGGCCACCACCCACGTGTGTCCCTGTGGCGGGAGTCTCTCTGCTGGATTCCTCAGATCCTCTGAGCCTGGACAGAGCAGAGGGGACCCTGTTCCTACTCACTCCCCACAAGGTCGTGGCCCCAGCAAAGAGGAGGACAGGGCCCATATCCTCCCAGAGCCCAGATGTGCTTCATAGGGAATGGGGGCCCTTGAGCCAGGCCGCAGGGGTTTCTGTGTGGTTCTGCCACTTACAAGACTGACCCCTGCTTGGCAACCTTGCAGAGACCCGGTTCCTCACCATCGAGCGGGGTCAACGCTGCCACTGGCCTCACTGGCTGTCGCCGGTGGAGGGACCTGGCCAGGCCCCCGCCTTGGTGCCTGCTGGCCGTAGCTGCCGTCGGGTTGTCTGCCATCATCGGAACGCGGCCGCATTCTGGGGTCGCCACGGAGGCTGGCCCTGGGAGGGGATGGTGGCCGGCCATGCCCCGCCAGGCCGTTCTGTCCCAGGAGCAGATGTGGGACCTGGAACGGGACCGCCGGAGGAAGTGTCGGTGGGAGGAGGGCGAGGAGGACCGCCAGGCCAAGAGGCGGCGCCTGGAGGGTGCTGAGGAGCTGGGCAAGGACAGGAGGAAGGCCCTGGAGGCCAGGAGACAGAGGCGGCAGAGGAAGAGGGAGGAGCAGGCGAGGGCCTTGTGGGGGGGCCTGCGGGGACCCCAGCCTCACTCATTGGGGTGCTTACTTGAGCTGTGGGTGGGGGTCTAGAGAAAAAGGGGTTTCGTGGGGTGGGCCCTGCCAGCGGGGGTAGAACGGGTGATTGAAACATATTCTGTGTTCTGTCCAGATGGTCTTTGGCAATGATTTGTGGTCCTGCTGACCCCAAGACACGGCCGCTATCTCGTCCGCTTGCTCTGGACCTCCGTCTCCTGGGATGTCCTTGAGCACCTGCCTGGGTTCTAGGAAATACCCACTGCTTGCCGAGACAAGCCAGTCCTCCTCCTTTGTCTTTTCTCATTTGTGATGATAGAAGCCTTCTGGAGGCTGTTAGTGGTTTCCTTGAGTGTAGGACAGCAGAGAGGCCCAGCTCTCTCAGAGGTCTACGGTTATCTCTCGGGGTGGACAAGCCTGGCCCCAGCAGAGGCAGCAGCTCTGGGAGCCTAGGCCAGGCTGCCCTGCCTCCAGCAGCTGCCCCTGGGCGGGCTTCTCCGTGCCCTGCCTTGGCTGTGGCTGGCATGTGGTGCGGTCCTGACCGTGGCCTTGGGGTCAGGTTAGGGTTCAATCGCCGTAAACTCTTCCTTCTGATTCTAGGGAACAGGGAACAGCCAGGTACCCCAAAGCAAATATGCCGAGCTGCTGGCCATCATTGAGGAGTTGGGGAAAGAGATTAGACCCACTTATGCGGGGAGCAAGAGCGCCATGGAGAGACTAAAACGAGGTAAGTAGTGGGACCCAGACTCCCCTGACGGGTGCCGCCTCTGCGGCGCGAACTGTTGTGAGAGATTTTCAGGGTGTGGGGGAGTCCCCTATGCCCCAGGGGCTCCCGTTGTGTTAATCCCGTGTGGAAGCATCCGCAGGGGCAGGGGTGGGCCGTCCGTGGGATGTAGGTCGTTCTTGGGATCTGACGGGAAGGCCTCGCGTGCCTCCTGGGAGGGTCCGTATGATTTAAAAAAGGAATCTTTATAGCCCAGATCCTGCAGCTTTGTGTGTTGCCTGCTCTGCTCCTGGTGGCTGGTGCTGGTCCCAGGGAGCCGCAGGAGGCTCAGTGCGCCGGGCTTCCTTCTCTGGGCCGGTCAGGGACAAGGAGCCGGGAGGTCCTGGGCCCTGTGTTGCCCTCTGCCGTCAGCTCTTTGGAGCAGAGCCCTGGCCGGGGTGGGGGGTGGGGGGTGGGGGGTGGGGGCTATGGGTCTGTCCTAGTTGGGGAGAGAGAGCAAGAACACTCTGAAATTCCTTCGTGATGGGGGGGAGGGGGGGAGCATGATGTCACAGAAAACCGGTGACTCACGTGAGGACGTGACTGGCCAGCTGATTTCAGGGGGAGGTGAAATCGGCTGCCACCTTGCGAAGTCCCTGGGGTGGAGGGGAGAAGAGGATTTCTGTTTTGGAAGGTGGCAGTGCAGAGCAGCAGGCCTAGGTGCGAACTGAACTTCAGAAGGGATCTGGTGTTTCTGAGGAAGGTTGGAGAGGCAAGTCTGGAGTAAATCTGGGGCGTAAAGGGGAGCTGCCACGGAGGCCATGACTCCACAGTGGTGGGCGAGGCTGACCCTGGACAGGCCCCGGCCCGCGGCAGTGAGCTTCCCTGGTATTTACGAAGCCTTCGTGGACAGAGAGGCTGGACCCGGAGAGGGTCTGGGGAGAGGTGGGGTTTACCCCGACCCACCCCAAGGGGCAGGTGGGTATCGCTCTGCGTGCGGACCGCTGTTTGGAGGCAGGGAGCAAGACAGTCCTGGCAGCTGGAGTTCTGGTTACCCAAGTGGAAATCCCTGGGAAGATGCTGGACCCCGGAGTCTAACAGGCAATCTGCAGTCACCCAAAAAAGCCAGCGGGTTCAGGCCACCGATGGATATGCCTCGTGATGGCTCCGGGGCATGTGCTGCGTGAGCAGCTGGTCCCACGGTCACGCTGACCAGTAGCCAAGTCCAAGCTAGCCAAGTTCATGTGGTAACAGGGCAAAGAAGGGTCATGAAGGGCACAGGGGTGTCAGGCTCATGGTGGATAAGTCAGCAAACTATAACTGATAGGCCAAGAATGGTTTTTAGTTTAGTTTTTTTTTTTTTAAAGATTTTATTTATTTATCTGACAGAGATAGAGACAGCCAGCGAGAGAGGGAACACAAGCAGGGGGAGTGGGAGAGGAAGAAGCAGGCTCATAGTGGAGGAGCCTGATGTGGGGCTCGATCCCGGAACGCGGGGATCACGCCCTAAGCCGAAGGCAGACGCTTAACCGCTGTGCCACCCAGGCGCCCCGGTTTTTAGTTTTTAATGGTGGAAAATGATTCTGTGACATGTGAAAATAGTCTGCATTCCGACTTCAGCCTGCATAAAGAAAGGGTTATTGGAATATGGCCGCACCCATTGCTGCTTGAGTGATTGTGACAGAGCCCACGTGGCCTGCAAAGCCCGAGATATTTACCGTCTGGCCTTTTCTAGAAAAAAGTCTTTGAAGCTCAGAGATAAGATTTGTGAGATGTGGACACCTGCGTGACTTGGGGATGTCATTCCCAGTGCCCTCCGGCAGTCCTCTCCCTGGAGTAGATTCTCTGTGTCTATGAAACCGAGCTCAGTATCTTACGGCGTTCACTAAAGGCCACAAAAACAACAACAACAACAACAACAAAACAAATGCAACAACCAAACCATAACCAGCAAACCAGAGAGAGAGAAGATGGGCAGGGGAGTGATAGGGCAGAAGGGGCTCCCGGCACCCGGCGGGCAACCCCACAGCGGACCAAGGTTGAACGTAAATGATCAGTCTTGCATCCTAACTGTGCAGGCTGGACACTGGACAAGCCCTTTCTAGAACTTAGAATATGAAGAAGCCAGAGAAAAATAAGGATTTGAAGTCCTGGATTCTCCACAGTGGGTCAGGCTTAACGAAAGCGGGTTGGAGACACGTCTACTTCGTCCTCTGACATCCTGACACGCAAAGAGAGCTTGCCGGCCGGCCTGTGTGTGCGGGAAGGGATTGTTAGGAGCCACAAAGAGGAGTTTGGGCTAGGCGGGAAGGCCTTCGAGGAGGGAGGGGCCGCTCACGTGTTTCCGAACCGCTGGAATCCCGGCCTGGTTTGGATGCAGGTCCCGAGTTCCTTCCAGGGCGAGGGCTTTTCAGCTGGGTAGTGAAGGGCCCTCTTCCTCTCCTGGAGTGGGTTCTGCTGGACGGTCCTCAGCCTCTGCTTCTCCTCCAGGCATCATTCACGCCAGAGGACTGGTTCGAGAGTGCTTGGCGGAAACGGAGCGGAATGCCCGATCCTAGCTGCCGCTCAGCGCGGAAGGCTTTCCATCTTCGTCCGAGACCAGAAGTTACAGCTCATCTCCCATGTTCACATGAAACTCTTGTTTTCAAAGTGGTAACAGTTTGGTTTCTCTTCCCACGACCCTCCCATGGTTCATGAGGCTCTGAAATTGAGAAATATTTTGCAGTTGACTAGGATTTACATTTTAAATAGTTAGGAATTACCCAGGGTTTTTTGTTTTTTTGGGTTTTTTTTTAAGCAGATTTAAAAGATGCACGTAAAAGATACCTATCTCACGGCAAAGACCCCGGGTCTGTTACCCAGATTGTTCTCCGTTCTTTTTCATAAGCTAGTACAACTCTGAGGGTTGGTTGGTTTGTTTGAGTGCATACGTTTGCCACATGGTGTGGATCCCGCTTAATGTACCTTCCTTTGTGCTTAAGCATTTGCTTGCATGACTATTAGTGCTTTGAGGTCAATTTAAAAAATGCACAAGTTATAAATACAGAAGAAAGAGCAACGTACCAAACCTAACCTAACCAGAACCTCCCCACCCCCACCACATTTTCCTACTAAGACTGTGTGTGGATTTCAGTTCTGCTTTTCCTGGAAGTTGATCCCACATCTGGAAGAAAATGACTAAAACTGTTTGCATCTTTGTATGTATTTATTACTTGATGTAATAAAGCTTATTTTCATTAACAATTTGTATTAAGGTGTGGGTTCCTTGATTCTTAAGTGTTTGTTTTTTGTTTTTTAAGTGGTATTTTAAAAAACAGCTTCTCAGGGGCACCCGGCTGGCTCAGTCACCAGAGGAGCAACTCTCGGTCTGGGGCTTGTGAGTTCGAGCCCCACGTTGGGTGCAGAGGTGACTTAAAAATAAAATCTTTAAAAACAAAACAAAACAAAAAAAACCCAGCTCCACTGATGAGAGTGAGAGATCCCTGTCATAGAGAGTTTGCCCACGTGGCCCCAGAAACATTCTGTGTGCCGATTGCCAGAACCACTATGGGCTGAGGAAGGAAGGCGCTTGCCTCATCAGAAGGTGGGGGTCAGACGAAGGTGCGTTACGGTGCCTCGTAACCGTCATGGACTTCGGCGTCTGCCAGGGAGTAAAGCAAGAACAGTATTACTGACCTTGCCCACTGCCTGCCCACAGTGAGGCCATTCTCAGCTTCCAGGTGCTTGTCCCGTGAGCCTTTCCGGGGTGTTCCAGGAATCTGTTTCTCCTACAGGCAGCCACTGAACTCCAGTTAGCTACCTCTGGTGCGCAGATTCACAACTCAGGTTTCTGGAAACTCATAAATCTACTTGTAAATCAGTACATAGGGAATGTCGTGTATTTTTTCAATTAAGCTCTATGCCCGACATGGGGCTCAAACACACGACCCCGAGATCGAGAGTCCCATGCTCCACTGACTGAGCCAGACAGGCGCTTTAAAAATGGCACTAATGTTCGACTCCATTCCACAGTTTTCCAAAAAAAATGGACCTTCCTTATTAATATTAATTTTTTTCAAAAAAGTTTTATTTTTAACCTTTGATAATAAGACAATCACACAAGTGTGTAGCTTAACAAAATACGGCGACATCCTTCTAACTACCGCCCACGTCCAGAAAGAGCTTTGTCAGCCATCCACAGCCCTTCTGGGTGTCCTATCATGACGACCCCTTTCCTCCCCACGAAAAGTAGCCGCTGTCCTTTTATAGTAATGACTTCTGCGTGTCTCTTTATAAAAGTTTTACTCTCAAAATGTGCGTCTCTATTCATCACAGTTTAATCCGCCATTTAAAAAATTTTGATTTAAAATGTTAAGTCTGTCAGAAATACAGAAATGCTAGAGTAATGCTTGAGACGGAATGGAACTCCCCACCATTATTCCTTGGAAGCATCTGGCAGGTTCTTTTCTTTAAAAAAAATTTTTTTTAATTTATTTTTTAGAGAGGGAGTGTGCAGCATGAGCGGGGCGGGGGGTGTGGAGGTGGAGGGAGAGGGAGAGAGAATCTCAAGCAGGCTCCATGCCCAGCATGGAGCCCGATGCGGGGCTTGATCCCACAACGCTGAGATCATGACCTGAGCTGAAATCAACAGTCGGACGCTTAACCGACTGAGCACCCAGGCACCTTGCATCTGCAGGTTCTTGTTAGAATCTGCAGTTCTTTCAGGGGCGCCCGGCTGGCTCAGTCGGAAGAGTGTGCGACTCTTGATCTTGGGATCGGGGTTGTGAGTTCAAGCCCCACGTTGGGTGTAGAGATCTTAAAAACAAAACAACAACACAAAACATCTTTGGTTCTTTCTCAGTGGACGTTTTTACTCAATTCCCAGAGTTCTTTCAGGAGCTTCTTTTTTTCTAGGGTTTCCTTTGCTCTTTTTTTCCTCTCTTGCTTTTTCTTTTCTGCCTCCTGTTTTTCTTTGTAAACAAGACTGTGTTCACCATTGTAGAAAATATCCACTTTCTCTTGTAGGATTTTCCGAGCGAGCTTTCTGTTCTGATCAACCGATCTTGTCTGATGGCACTGCAAGAGATGATATTTTATAATGGGAAAGTTTGCTCTGGACAGGACCTCAGAAATTGTGGAGTTCAACCTAGTCGCTCTACAGATGGGGACAGGCCCGAGAAGCAAAGCCACTCGTCAAGAATCCCAGTGAGTCTGTGACAGAACGAAGACCATACGCCCTCCTTCCTGCCTCTTCTCGGCCTTCACCTTGCCCCACCCCCAGCTGTATTATGTGGCTTTCTCGGTGATGGTTTTATAATGAAGAGTGTTGCTTTGTTCGGAAGCAATGATAACCTTCAGATAATTTTGAAAATATCAACTGATAGGTCTGGCTTGTGGCCAGGGAACAAGCCCTCTGTCTGCACCATTTATAAACGTAAAATGCTGTCTCAGGGAGGAAGACAGCATCTTTACTATTAGTCAACCGTACGTTGATTATGTCAAACCTGAGTTATTAAGGGCGAGTGCCTTGCAAAGCTATTTGATAAGCAATTCCGTGAAATTAAAGCAAGAGAAGAGGACCGAAAGCAAATCTGCAGTAGTTTATAAAACAGTTAAACAAAAATCCTGTCAGGTTTCAGAATTTTTTGTGTTGCTCATGAATGATGCTTTTTTCCAAGGAGGAAAACAAAAGTGATTGAGGTTTTAACTGATAGGCTCTTGGCTTGGAAACTTGGCAGTGAAGAACTGTTGTTAGGAGCACAGACGTTGGGCTTGGTCTGGGTTGACGCCTGCAGCTGTAGGATCTCGGGCAAGTTACTTAACCTCTCTGTGCCCGATTCCACACCTGTACCATGAAGACAAGGCGTAAGGGCTTGCGAGGATGACGACTGACTGCGCGCGGAGCTGCGTGGACCAGGGCCTACCCTGTCTTTGGAATATGGAAAGCCTGCCCTGCTGTCTCTGTCCTCTGCTCTGCTGCTCCTAGGGCCCTCTGGTGCCTCAGAAAGGACTGGCAGTTCCACTGAGAGGCGGCGGGGCCACTATTAACCAGGAAACGGGGGACAGCATTTCAGTATTGCCTAGGGGTTCGGGGTGCATTGAGAGCTGGGGACACTCTGATCAGAGATTGGTTTTTAGGTAAAGAAGGAAGACGCCCCCGGGGCAGCCACGCCTCACATTTTTATCCTGAGGGCTGGAAATGCTCAGGGGGCAGGTGTCACTGACATTTACCAAAGAGGGGACAGAGGGACACAGCCAAGCCACTGAGGGCTGGGACTGCTGGCAGACACTCGGGGTGAGATGCTCAGGGACCAGAGCCTGGGCACTGCCTGCCAGATGCCAGGCCAGTGGGCGTCCCCCGGCTCCCAGGGACCCTGGAGGCTGCTGGGGCTGTGCCGCCTCAGGGCCAGACTCAGAATCCGCAGTGTCCGCCGCTGCCCGGGGCCACGATGAGAACACACGTCAGCCGAGCACCGCTGTCACTCACAGTGCCCTGAGCCCTGGGGGACCCCCAGCGGCCTTCCTCCTCTACCTCTTTTTTTTTTTTTTTAAAGATTTCACTTATTTGAGAGAGCGAGCACGAGCAGAATGAGGGGCAGAGGGAGAAGCAGACTCCCCACTGAGCAGGGAGCCCAATGTAGGGCTTGATCCCAGGACACCATGACCTGAGCCGAAGGCAGACGCTTCACCAACTGCGCCCCCCAGGCGCCCCCCTTCCTCCTCTACCTTGACGACGATGCCCGAGGGGACGTGCTTCAGCACCACGCAGTTGCTGGTTTTGTTGGTGGCCTGGCCCCCCGGACCGTGCCCTTTCACAAACTGCTCTTCAAGTTCCCTCTCCTCCAGGGCAGGCAGAGCGGGGCGGTCCTTCCTGCCCGCCGCCGGGACCGCAGTGACCGCTCGCGGGGCCAGCAGCGCCCGCTCGTCCCGAGGCCGGAGTCCCCACGGCGCTGTGCACACTCTGAGCAGGGCTGCAGGCCAGCGACAGGAAGCGGGGGGACTCATATGGAGCAGCTCTGCCTGTTCGCCACCTGAGCTGGAGGAAAAAAGACAGCCTTTCAGGAAGATGCGTTCGCCCTCGGAATTGCACTGAAGGTTCTAGGACAACCTTTTATAAACCGGTTCAAACGAGGGCCACCCATCGGTCACGTGGGGTTTTTAGGAAGTTAGTGGAGACAGCAAGGCATAGCCCCCTGCAGCCTCGGGGCATCTCCCCCGATCTTCGCTGCATGAGCCGCCCTCCCAGCTGATGAATATTTTCCTATAACTGAAAATATCTTCGAAGCACCCAGAAGCGCTGCTTTCTCAGGAAGGAGAGGGTTTTGAGTGTGACATTCAAAAGAACAGGGCTGTAATCCGATAAAGCAACACTAAACAGTGCATCAAGCAAGAATTAGGATCTGAGTCAAGTGACATCATTTAAACGTTTGAGAATCTTTGAAATCCAAATGTAAAGACGACAGTATGCAAGTCTATTTTATAGCTGAGCTTACACGGTCTGACACGGTAAATATCACTATCAATCAATGTCATGATTGTTGTTTTTCAATGTTTCCAGTTTCACGGATTTGAATAGGAACATCTGTTCCCTCAGACGCACTGCCAATAACAGGATCCAAGTGGTGCTCATCCCTGGAACGTTCGAATCAACTGATTTTTATGAAGGTGCCTGCGTGGTTCAAAATGCCACGCGAGGTGTCGTGAGCGATGTGAGGTGGAGCGAGCGAGCCTCTGTCTTCATGGAGCTTAGAGTCTAATGAGGGAGAGATGCTAAAAGAGGAAGCAGTATTACCCATTAGATTTAAATAGCTACTCCAGACGTAGCAGAAGGCTGACATGTCTTAGCTGACAAGTGAATGGGATAGAGAGTAACAGCTACCAGGACACGATGAATCCCACGGGCCTTTGCTTTCTTCCAGGGGAGGAAGGCAGAACAAGCGGACAGGTGGTAGCTCTTTTCAAAGATGGGTAGCCTTTGCCAAACAGGGACAAGTCACAGTGTGGGCCTGTCTTCTTACCCGGAAAATGGGTGAACAAGCCCTTCTCTGCCCATCCTGCACAGGCTTAAAGATCAGAGAAAAAAAAAATTCTGGAAAGAGCTTTTGTTGAATACCTTTGAAGGCATGAGACTGAGTTTTAGCAAAATTCCTGTCACCTGGGTGGATTATGGGAACGATGAACGTGCCACTCGCTTCGTGCTTCTTGATCCAGGACGACGTAGGTGCTAAAAACAGATGTACTGCCCTTTTTAACACCTGCTTCCTTTGAGGCTCTAAATAGCTGCTTTTACCATTTGAAACCTTGTCCATTCTAGCTGCGGGCCCCTGGTCTCGAACCTAGGTAGAGCTGGTGTGTACCTAAGCCAGCGCCCTGAGCCAAAAGCAGCTGAATCACGCGCCAAGTGACTTCAGCAGGTTCGCTCTCAGCTCATTTACGTCCCGCCCCGAGTCCTGGCTGCTAACTTCTATGAGCCCATGCCGGCCCCTAACAAGCTCGGAGGATGCCTACTGCACACGCGTGCTACTGGGCACCGCTGCCTTGTAAATATGTACGTTTCTGCTATTCTACGTGTATCTCTGAGTAACCAGTTCAGCTGGTCCCGAGACGATCCTGGTCATCTTTAGAACAATACGGTATCCGTAACCTCTCGCTCTATGGAGAATAAATATAATGAAACGTACTTTTCAGGCCTGATGCCAATGCTGATTGTCCATTCTGTGGCTGACGTGATGGTCTAAACTCGTAGCTTCTTTCTGAAAAGTGTGGCATTCGGGATGTGTGTCAGTCCCAGGGGGGCGACAATTAACGTGGTGTTGGTAAGATGCTCGGTGGCTGTGAATTTTGAAACAGAGCATGTCAGGGAAAGTGGCGCTTTAGAAAACTCGTTTTGTTTATTGTGTGTCGAGTCTTTCGGAAGTATGCTCGGGAAAAGATAAATGATAAACACCGGCACTTTTCTGAAATCACTACAACAAAGAACCCGCTCCCCTGTAAATGATTAAGTGAATGAGACCCGAGTCGATGTCCAAAATGTCCCTTCCCTTATTTCTGCTTTCGATCCACAGAACAAGATTCTTTTGTGTACCAGACAGCATCGAGTCGCTGGATCAGATTCATTACGGAACGCGAGCCCACGGCCTCCCTCGGGGGTGTCTCTTCCGCTAGTTAGTAAATCCGACCAGGCAGGACAGCACGAGAATAGAGTGCGGCGACAAAGAAAGGAAGTGAGTCTGAGACGAGGCGAAACTCCCAGACAAAGGGCGGAGAGGAGAGTGCTTTTATCAGCGGCTTTGTCCCTGGCCTGCTGTGTTTCAACTCTCTACCTTTCTGTCCTAGTTCGGGGCTGACACGCACACTGGAAGGTCTCCCACCCAAATGGAGTTCAAGAAGGTCCCCAGTGTTCAGTTACTGGCTGCTTTGTTTAACGGCTAATTCCAACAGCCAATCGGGCGATTCTCAATAGTTCTTGTATCTCTGGGAGCTTTGGCTCTCCTCCAACGACTGCTAAAAATGACCAGCGCACCCATGGTTCCACTTCCCCAAAGCCCAGGGAATACGGATTGGGTTTCAGTTTTTGTGATACCCACAGAGCAACTCAGAAGTCTTCAGGGGACGATAAAAGCGGCTCAAATTAGAGCTCATCGTGACATTAAAAAAGAGCAACAGAAAAACAGTGACAAGAGGTGCTGGTAAGGGGAAACTGGGAGTCAGGACAGTGTGCTCCAATTCCTTTGTGCGAGCGTGCGCTTCGATTTGGGGCTGGCTCTCCACCCTCACTTCCCCTCAGCCCTGCTTTTCCTCTGAGGACGCATCTGCACTTAACAGCCTGACTGCGACTTGGCTTCAAGCCTCTCATTGTCCCCGTCCCTTCCCATTTGGTCAAGTCAGAGATGATAGGTGTGAGGGCTCTACAAAACGGAAAGCTAATTTGTTCAATGAGTTTTTTCAACATCTACCATGGGCCTCGGGGAGCCCGAGGAGCCTGTGGCATAGAAGAGAAATTAAAGATGCCCCCAAATATGATCCGTGCTAATAGCCCAGGATGAGAACAGGCTACAGAGCAGTGGTTCTCTGACTTCCTGTGTCCCTTAATCACTTGGAGGGCTTGTTACCGGGACTCAGGGTCTGCATTCTGGTAGGTGCCCCCTTTTCTGACCTGGACCACACATTCCCTCCTCAGGCCCCCCCAGTCAGCCCACGCCTAGGAAGACGTCTGGCTGCAGGGACGGTGTACGTAGAGCTCTGGAACGTGGCCCGTGGCTGCAGCAGTCAGACGTACACTAGACGCAGCAAGGTGAGGCTCATTTCTCCAGCGGATCTAACGCTCCGGAGATGGGGGAAGGGCATGGTCATGTGTCCCCGAGAGAGAGAAGGATCTCTCAATCTATTTGCAGGAAGTCATAGGATTTCAATCTCTGGACTCACCTTCTGGGTGCCACGTGCCCCAAATTCACTGCTTAACTATTTTTTTTGAGAGAGAGAGCTAGTTTCTCTTGGCCACAACTTGCGTGTTACCTCAACCTTGTAGAAACTTCATCAAATCCAACCGAAGGAACAGATGTGGAGACGAACTAAAATGGGGGTGCTTTAGGAAAGATGACTGGCAAAGCTCTCACCGTGCACATTTTGAGGCGCAGACAAATCCCCTGGGGCTCCTGTTAAACAGAAGACTACTTCACTGGGTCTAGGTGGGGTCTGAGACTCTGCATTCCTAACCAGCTCCCAGGTGAGGCTCTTGCCTCCGGGAACCACAGAGTGTCATGGCCAACAGCTTTGAGCAAAGGTGCGTGCTTGTACGGTGGCTCTTAGGACTGTCCGACTACTGGATAGAAGCCCTAGAACAATGATGGCAAAGACGGAGATGAGGAAGGTGGGGACGAGAGTAACGGCGGGAACAGCAAACATTCATAGGGAAGAATGATATAAATATTGATTTGAGCTAACAGACGGTGAAATGGTAACAAGGGGATTGAGAAATGGGGTCATCTGAACAAAGGACACCAATTATGTTGTTTCTGTTACATCAGTGTTCTAGAACAGCGTTGTCCAATAAGAACATAATGTAGGCCACGTGCGAAATTCTAAATTTTCTAGTAGTCACCTTAAAAACAGTAAAAGGGGGGTGCCTGGCTGGTTGGTGGAGCGCGTGACTCTTGATCTTGGGGCTGTAAATTCGAGCCCCACGTGGGGTGCAGGGATGACTGAAAAAATCTTTAGGGGGGTGTGGGTGGCTCAGCCAGTTAAGTGTCTGACTCTTGATCTCAGCTCAGGTCTTGATCTCAGGGTTGTGAGTTCAAGCCCCGAGTTGGGCTCCACACTGGGCGTGAAACCTGCTTAAGCAAAATTAAAAATCTTTAAAAAATTAAACAGTAAAAAGAACCGATGATGGGGCACCTGGGTGGCTCCAACGGTTAAGCGTCTGCTTTCGGCTCAGGTCATGATCCCAGGGTCCTGGGATGGAGCCCCCCATTGGGCTCCCTGCTCAGCAGGAAACCTGCTTCTTCCTCTCCCACTCCCCCTGCTTGTGTTCCCTCTCTCGATGTCTCTCTGTCAAATAAATAAAATCTTAAAAAAAAA
This sequence comes from Ursus americanus, assembly GCF_024610735.1. Lineage (NCBI taxonomy): Eukaryota > Metazoa > Chordata > Mammalia > Carnivora > Ursidae > Ursus > Ursus americanus. Next base: position 19,317,054 of record NC_142156.1, on the reverse strand, counting down.
AAAAGAAAGAAAGAAGAAAGAAAGAAGTTGAGGCCAGAATTGTGGAGTGCTGATTACCTATTTGGTCATGGTCCTGTTTCCCCTTCTACAACAGGAGATAAAGCGACAGGTCTCAAAACAATGACCTAATCAATGGTGAAGGACCAAACACTGAACTCGAACAGGCTGATGTGCAGCTTTAAAAAGACAAAATGGCCAGCTGACGGCACCAGAAGCCGAGGGAGAGAATGATTTTCTGAGAAATGCTTAAGCATAATCCATGTTTCTTTTTCTTTTATTTAATGTTGTATTTTTTTTTTTAAAGATTTTATTTATTTGACAGAGAAAAAGTGCGTGCACAAGCAGGGGGAGCAGCAGGCAGAGGGAGAGGGAAAAGCAGGCTCCCCGCCAGGCAGGGAGCCTGATGTGGGACTCGATCCCACTGGGATCATGACCCTAGCCGAAGGCAGATGCTTAACGGACTGAGCCACCCAGGCGCCCCCATAATCCATGTTTTGGTGCTTGCTCCCTATAAACTCCGTCTAGCCATCCTCCTGTTCTGGGTGGGCTGGAGTCCTCTGGAGGACTGGAGCACCTCCCAGGATGGAACTTCCAGGGGCTGCGGCCAGGCCTGAAACAGACTGAGTCCTTTCCTGGGCTTGGGGGTTCGTGCTGAAGATAAAGCACCTTTCACTCACAGGAAGTGTTGGCAGAGTTATTTCTCAAATCAGACAAACATCATAATAGATTGAGCAGGAAATGCCATGCTGGAGACTGCTTTGGGTCTGGTCTCAGTTTAATAGGCTCCCTGCTGCAGAGTTCAAGTGACAACTAATGAAGCAGATAAAGAGAAAAGCTTTCTATTCATACAACACTAACACCCCATTCAGTGTTGCTTTTTTTTTTTTAATACAGAAAACTCTGAATCCACAGAGAATTACACCTGTCCTATTTGTGTGTGTCGCTGTGATTTTCTTCTATTTACGGCATCTAACAGGAACTTTATAACTTTTATCAACTACACTGTTAAAATAAGACAGAAACACATAAAAAAGCAGCAGTAATAACACTCTACATGTCCTTCAATTCTCAGTGCCTCTATTATCATGAATGATACCTTATATTTGTTTAGGACCTAAATGCTCTCAAAGCACTTTCAAATCCATTATCGTATTTGACACAAATAAAGAAAAGGGATTATCTCAGGAAGACTTGGAAGAACATTAGATATTCCATTTTTTTACACGAAACTTAGCCTTTCTACCTTTACCTTCCATAATATCTCTAGATCCCTCCTTTCCCCACCCTCTTAAAAGTGTTAGCTCATTTTCCTCAACTTTCTCTTCTGGAATGTTCTTTTCTCTCTCTCTTTTTTTTGTCCCTGAAAGGCCACACTGCTCTGTAGTCCCTATCTTGGCTTCATGATTTACTTACTGTGCAACTCTGGCCACGTTTCCTCATCTGTAAAGTGGAGGTAATACCACCTAGGGTGAGAAGAAAAACGTACATGTCTCCACATGTAGAGCCCTTAGGGGTACTTTGGATCCCTAAACTATAAAGCTGAAGAACCTTTGACTAACACACCACATAAATTGTGGTCTTATCCCATAAACCTAATCTGAAACTGATTATTACATAGGCTTTTAATTTTTATTATTTTTTAAATATACATTTTTAAATATTTATTTAAGAGACAGTGAAAGCAAGAGAGATCACAGAGGGAGAGGGAGAAGCAGACGCCCCCCGAGCAGAGAGCCTGATGTGGGGCTCGATCCCAGGACCTTGAGATTAGGACCTGAGCCAAAGGCAGACACTTAACCAACTGAGCCACCCAGGCACCCCTCAAAGGCTTTAAAAAAAAAATTATTTAAGTCATCTCTACACCCAATGTGGGGCTCAAACTCCTGACCTGGAGATCAAGAGTCACATGTTCTTCCGACTGAGCCAGCCAGGTGCCCCTTTGTAGACTTATTTTAGAACTCAGAGTGAAAAGGCATATAGGACATTGACCTGCAAATTATTTCATTTGGTATGGTCCAATTTAAGAAGTATTTGAAAACCATGAAATTACCAAAGACATGCTATTTGGTGAGGTCATAATTGTGGTCTATGAAATCAGGTACCAAGGAGATAATTATGATGCCAAGAGTACAGTCTGACTTCCCAGCAGGCTCACATTGAAAGACAAACCACCTTCCTTCATCCAAGCAAGTCCTGGTTTAAACATGAGATCTTTAGGGATTATCTGATAGAGTAAGAAAAATCATGAAGGACAAGAAAGATGACAAAACTTACATTTTAGTATACGTCTGATGATTTCATGTTTAATGATTAAACTATATATTTAAAGTTTTAGAGTTCCTCTTTTTTTATCCCCCTGCCCTGGAGAACTGACCCCCCAAATGATAAACAGTTTGGACATAACAATCAAAGAGTAGCAATGCTGGGGCTGAGAGAGACCAAATGCCACAAGCTATTATCGGCCATTATCACTGCCCAGCATTGTATTATCCCCATCAGTGTGAAAGATCTCCACTCAAAAGTCAGTTTGAAGCCTTCCAGTTCAAAGAGATACTTGAGCAATTTGATGTTATAATAAAGAAAATCATATAGTAATCATACCATCATAAAGGCCATAAAATAGTGTCAGTTTGCACACAAGTAGTGCAAAATCTCCAGGATGGAAGGTAGGTTAAGATTAGATGAATAACTATTAAACTTAATACATTTACTGGAATTTCTGAAGCTTCCTACTTCTGTTTTCTATATTCAGAAATAATGTCTACGGATTTAAAAAAACTACCTTTTTAGCTGTTTACAAAGCTTTGAGAACGGTATTTTTTTCTCTTTAGTCCAATAAGGCAATTTCCACTGATTTTTTTTTCAGTTATGACCCTTCCAAAGAGCTTAACCTAAGAAATATGGTGTGAGAGACCTTACCAAAATATTTCACCACATCATTTCATTAACAAAACAACTTGGTTAACCAGAATACTGCTCCTGAATACACTGGTTTAGACATTAATAGATAAAAAGTTACCTAAAACCACACAGCTAAAAACAAAAAAAACAAAACCTACATGCTCAAACTGAACAGAACCCATCTGATTTTGTAGCCAAAAGTGAACATCTCCTGCCTCTTATATGGTTGGGAAATAATCGCTAGTAGTCAATTTAGGGGTTAATATTTTTCTTGTAAGGAAACCCAACTCTGTCTGCCTGGAGATATCTCAGTAATTCACACTCCTCAGTTCTTCTGAGCGTAAAGGATTCTACGATGTCTCAAATAATAGGTTTTGTGACCAACCGAAATTAGTGATAAAACTTTTTTTGGGGGGGGGCGCCTGGGTGGCACAGCGGTTAAGCGTCTGCCTTCGGCTCAGGGCGTGATCCGGGCGTGATCCCGGCATTATGGGATCGAGCCCCACATCAGGCTCCTCCGCTATGAGCCTGCTTCTTCCTCTCCCACTCCCCCTGCTTGTGTTCCCTCTCTCGCTGGCTGTCTCTATCTCTGTCGAATAAATAAATAAAATCTTAAAAAAAAAAACAAACTTTTTTTTGGTAGGCTTGAAACATGGTCAGTGAAATCAGAATCATGTGCTTAAAATTAGTTTTGATTTGGTTAGGTATTAAATGAGCATACTATTCACTGATGGGACTCACACAATGGGGACCGGTGTAGATTAAATTTATTTAAGCTTGAAATCTTCCATACACAGATGGAGTTTT